>NW_012267224.1:498703-518831 GCF_000151885.1 Dipodomys ordii
GTAAATACCAGCTGGCCTTCTGCTACACCATCATTGAGAGGAACAGCCGCCAGATGCTGCCGGTTATCCGAAGTTCCGCCGGAGGGGACTCCGTGCAGACCTGCACCAACCCACTCGACACCTTCTTCCCCTTCGACCCCTGCATGCTTAAGAGGTCGAAGAAGTTCATTGACCCCCTGTACCAGCAGTGGGAAGACATGAGCGCTGAGGAGCTGCAGGAGTTGAAGAAACCCGTGGCAAAGATGGCAGTGGAAGATGAGGATGACGATTTTCTGAAAGGCGAAGCGGCACAGAGCGAAGCCGCCATCGGGCTCACGCCCAGCTCCTTCGATGCCCACTTCCGCAGCCCTTGCAGCAGCGTGGGGTCGCCCCCCTTGCTGTACGCGCCAGGCCAGTCCCCAGTGGTCTCGAGGATCTGTGACTGAGGCTCGCTGTCCTTCGAGGGAGGCTGTCCGGCTCCTGTACGCTAGAGGCAGCGCGTGCCACGGGCGTTGCAGGCCCACGAGTGTGTGGAGTGGTGTCTCTTCCTCTGGTTCTCCTCAGATGAGAGGCAAAGACTCGAGTGTCCAGCGTGTGACACGGGACAGGGGGTTCAGTGGGAAGTGCGTGTTGGTCTTTAATGTGTACGTGGCTTGTTATGTGATTAGTATTGTGGGCCCCAGGAGTTTCAGCGGGTGACTGTTTCCATGTGGGTCCTGTCGGAAGCCCCAGGCTCCGCTGGCCTGACTGACAAGGCCTTTAGGACGAGCCCTCCCTGGGAGGACTTGGGAGATCTGTTCCTTTGCTCCCCGCTGTTTTGTGTGCTGGGAAGCTCACAGTGTGAGCCGGCATGGAAGGAAGTCTGAGACTGCAGAGCCCAGAGGAGCAGCAGGGAAGGGGGAGGACTGCAGAGTGCCGGCAGTAGATGCTGTGCAGTAAGGAATGGGTTCCTGCTGACCGGAAGTGGCCTGCCAGTCAGGAGCCGCTTCCTGCCCGTTACACTGGGTTCTTTCGGCCTGGCATCAGTTGGTTATTTTGAGAATTTTCTTTGTCCAAACAGGAAAACAATCTTCTTGATTGTTTGGTGGCCAGTGTTGCTCGTTTGTCCTCAGTGTGGGTGTGACGTTCAGCTGTTGCTTATAAAGCCCAGGCTTGTTTACTTGTTTGTGTATTTGTGAAAATGGCCACTTTTATGCCTATTTATTTTTCTCTACTTGTATTTATTTAAAATGAGCAATATTTTCTTGATCCACAGATATTTTGTAATGAACCACTTGCTTTTCTCCAGGGCCTTCTATGCTTGCTCTTCTGTCATTACGTTGATTGCAATGTGGGATTTCAATTCCAGTCTGTAAATAACCTTTTTGAAAACAAGAAATTTGTATTAAAAAGTCTTTGGTAGTGGTGATGATCTTTGGTGGCTTGTGGAAAGTCACTTGAGAGCCTTAGGTTCTCTTTTTAACTGCTGCTTATTTATTTCTAACTGAAGTTTTTGATTAAACACATGTACAGCCAAGTGTCGGTGGTTCACATCTGTAATCCTAGCTACTCAAGAGGCTGAGATCTGAGAACTGTTCTAATCCAGCCTGGGTAGGAAAGTCCGTGAGACCCCTATCTCCAATTAACTACCCCAAAGCCAGCAATGAAACTGTGGTTTAAGTGGCAGAAGACCAATCTTGAGTGGAAAAGGTAAAAGACATTTCCTGGCTCTGAGTCCAAGTCCTTATACCACAATCCATACACCAATCCACACTTACATTGTCTGTAAGGCCAGCACTACTTACTAACACACCATGCCCCAGGCTGCATCTACTTAGCACATATGAGATGCCATATCTAAAGAAGGATTCAATCTGGTGCTGGGTTCAATTTATGTCTGCCTCTTCATGGGAGGATCCCAGACCACGTGGGTGTCATCCTTCAGACACGTAAAACACAATCGAAAATAAACCTAACAGCGACAGAGGAGAGCAAGCATTGGAAATCTAAAAGTCCATACTGGATTGTCATCTATGGTCAGAGTTTGGTCCATATCCCAAGCCTACATGACACCAACTATTATAGGAAAACCAAGTTCATCTAGAATGACAAGGATCTTGTGAACACACACACACTTTATAAAAAATAAGATGCAAAACTCACTGAAAAAGTCATAATTCACTATAGAAATACAAAGCACTTTTTTTTTAAATCTCCCTATTGCCTCTGAAGTAGATTGGACTACAGGTGTGAGTGTCCGGCACCCACCTCCAGTCTATTTTCCAACCTTAGTTTTACCACCGTCCTACATTTCTTTTGCATGATTGCACCCAGAGAACTTTGACACCCATTATTCTATTTGGTTATTAAAATTCCTGTCGCTCAGCTGATGCCATTAGAGTCCTTGAACGCTGAGACACTGGAGGTAAGACCTGCTTACAGTCATTCCTTTCTGTAGTCTTCATTTCTTTTATGCCACACTTGGTCTCTGTCAAAGTTAGCTACGTGGATGATTGTATAATAGAGGTTAAGTGCATGCAAAAAGAGACATGCGCATAGATTTCAGGGGCAGCTTCACTCCTCTTCTGGAATGTTACTGTTTAACCCCCTCCATGGTCTCCTGTCAATAGCAGTGTGCTCACTTCCCCATCATAGCCTGGCTTTGTTTTTTGTTTTCTATCCAAAGTAGCACAACCGCGGTTTTCCTATTATCTTTCACTGTTTATTCAGAGTTGGGACAATCCTCCTGTGAAATGCCCTGGAAAAGAGAAATTGGATCTTTGATTAGCAGCAGGTTGATCTTACTTCATGGTGGTGTAAATTAATCTCTCCCTGTTCAGAAAGTCCTGTCCCCACAGGGTCTTTTGTTTTGTGTTCTTCAAAGCACATCTACTGCGTCTGGGAAGCTGCGAAGATGTGGTGTGAAGCACTGAAAAGCCATAGTTCTGCTTACCCTCAATCAAAAGCAAGCTTGGAGGTCAAAATATGCTTTATTTGTTGTTGTTGCTGCTGCTGTTATTGTATTCAGAATTGAAATGACTGAAAATATGAAGCCCTGACTTACTGACATTACAAACTTTGTCTCAGGTATGCTACTGGGTAGAAACAGTACAGCAATCCTTCACCCCTTCCCCTGGGATCACTGATTTCTGTCATCCATCAAGTCATTCATTGATGTTTTTTTCCTTCGGGAGAAAATATCTTGATTCCTTTATGTACTTTCTGCCACTCAATATTCAACCAATATGATGTTGGATACTGAATCTCCCCTCCCTTCTTCATGTAGCTTCTATACATACATCATCCTAGCGATCAAAATATTGGGTGTTCATTATGCACTTACCCATCACCCAGTGTGCTTCCTGAGAATAGAAATGAGAGCGTTGTAACCTGCCTGCATCATTTACAGTGATTGGCAGAACACTCAGTGTTTGGTAAACATTCAAAATATACTTATGGAGTGGACGTTGAGTGATGAGGGAATGAATGGACAGACAATCTGTCTTAATCTTCATAGCTTTTCATGACAGATAATAGATCTAAAAGTTTTGAGATGGGAAAACAAAGGACCAGAATGTGTAAGTCACAATAATGCTTGTATAAAAATAAAGGTGAAGCTAAAATCCAATATGTAATTATTTCAAATTTGCCTCTATTTAGAAGCTGCAGATTAATGTTTGTATATGTATGTGTGTATGTACACATATATACATTTATATATGCTTAAAACATACGTATATATTTGTAAATATTCATATTGTAAATCTCTACTTATATTTAGTATATAAATATTAATTATAGTAAAGAAATACAGTTGTATATGTAAAAATAAAATACATATCTATGTATTTCTGATTTCAGGTTCTTGTGAAATTCATTAGCTTAGTAAGTGTATCTTGGTAGATGTTCTGTACTTTTTGTGACACACGAAGTTTGACAAGTAAGAACACTAGATGAAATTTCTTTTTAAGTGTACTTTTATGGAAATCAATGAGGGCTCTGTCAACTCTAGAATCCTCAGAGCCAACACAACAAGATAGCAAGGCTCAAAGGATTGTGACTGCATGTTAAGAATAATAAGAAAAGACGCTGGTGCTGATGCTCAAGGACTTGGAGGAATGGCCTGAGTGATATGTAAGGAGTTTCGATTTCCAGGAGGGTTATGTATTTGACTGGGCCATCTGGTTTTCCTGGGGAAACTCCAGGGTTCAGAGGATCAAAGGATGTCAACAAGAGACTCAGCCCCAACGCGCCACATTTACAATTGTCCTGGCATGGGTTTTCAGCGTGTCTCTAAGAGACAGTATTTCAATGGAAGCAAGCTCCTTTAGTTGGGTAGGTGGCTGGCACCTCTAATCCTAGCTCCTCAGGGAGCAGAGAGCTGGAGGATAGTATTTTGATCCTATGCAAAATAGTTGTGAGCACCTATATCAGCCAAGCTGGGTGTGGTGATATGTAATTGTTATCACAGCACTGCATGCATGGCTAGCAAGCACAAGGCTCTGATTTCAAACATTACAGGTAAATAGATGGATAGATAGACAGACAGACAGATAGATTAAAAGAAAAATAGATATAAATATATACGTATATGTATATACACACCTATATATGAAATACTTTCACTAGATATTTTAAACAATGACAATATCATTTTTAAAAAGAGGAATATTTAGTTCAGATAACAATGCTAATTACATGTATTTCATAACTACCTTAATATAATTTATGATTTTTTAAAAAAGGTATGATTCTGGTCTGCTTCATTTGTTGGCAGCCATAGAGAGGAAAGCTGCATGGATGGCAAGGGAGAATATCACTACGGTTGGGGACCAGCTGTTATTTCCAGCTATGTGAACTCAAGGAAATCTCTTAGGTCTCTGAGCATCCGATTCCTCGCATGGGTGGCTGCCTCTCCAGCGAGGAAGGCAGCTGGAGGCCAGAGAGAGGCTGGCAGCCTTCTTATCTCTTCCTGTTTGCTCTCTGGGTGACTTTGGCAAACTCTGGAACCTTCATTGATTCTCATTTGTGAAAAAAAATTAAAAAGCCAAATTGTATGTACATTTTTCTAATTTAGGGAGGGGAAGGGAAATAACAAAATGCTTAAATAAGGATATAGGATGACCCATTGTAACAGTGAGATGTACAAGACACTAAGTTGAAAACGAACTTTACAACTTTGGGGGATGGGGGAGGGAGGAGCTGGCAAGGTGGGGAGGGAAGGGGTGGTAGGGGAAAAACAAAGGAGGGGTAACAATGCTCGATAGGAAATGTACTCATGAACTTACTCATGTAACTGTAACCCCTCTGTACAATAGTTTCACAATAAAAATTTATACAAAAAGTAAAATAAAATAAATAGGCAAAAAAATCCAAAAACACCGAATGATGGTCTTATAGCTTGAGGTTAAAAGTAAACAAGTTACTACAAGTTACTACATGTAAATTCAACACCTAACATACAGCAAATGTTCTAAAAGTGTAATTTGTTTTAAGTATGACCTTCCTTGCTCTCTGGAATTTTCTTTAATCCTAAAATAGATTTTCAAACTATCTATTGCCAAAAGTAAATTTAAGAATTGAAATTTTGTACTGAGCGTTAGTTTGACAACACTTTTACTTGCTCGTATTATAAAACAGCACCTTGTGATGTAATCGTGTCAGCTGATTCTTTCCTTAAGTGTATGCCTTCCTGAAAGAATAAGCAGACAAAAAGAATTTGCCTCCAGTGACTTGAGGCCCAGTATCTCACCCAAACTGTCTGACAGAAAGAGCATCATGTTGAAGAGATCTTTGCCTGTGGAATTCAGTGTTCAGAGTTCCGGGCTTCTGATCTGCGCTCACTGGCGCATGCATCACAACCTGCGTTCAGAGCCCCACATGCTCCGAAAGCAGGTCTGGTGAGCATGCCCCTCAGAGGCTCACAGCACCTGCACAGCTTCTCCACCCTTGCTACGAAAGTCTAAAGATTGCAATGTAAATGGCTTTGAGATCAATAATAAATGCAGAGGCCCCTGGCTGGTGACTTAGCTGGCCACAGATGAAGAGGTGGCTTTTACTTATGTCTCCCAAATAGAGTTTCTCTGTGGAAAGAGGGTGTGGCAGCTTAGAGCCTGAACCCCTGGGTTCTAGCCTTGCCTCCCAGATTGCTATTTCCTCTTGGAGACATCCCTTGTGGGCTTCTGAACCCCTGCCACTCTCCTAATGTGTAAGATGGGGACAGTGGTACCCCCTGACGTGAATAGCGCAGAGGATATTGCTTTGCAAATTCAACCTAGGTACCGTGTATACGACCACACATTGTGACTGCGATTACCTTCCTGAGCTCTGTGGGTAATGCACTCTAGTCCATGTTCTCAAGGAGCTAAGACTTTGAACCAATGTAAAAGATTTGCATGGTCTGTTGGATGAAGTGTTGAAAAATCCAGAACTATCTAAACTCATCTCAGAAAGCATATTGGAATTGCTCATCTCCAGAGAGCGGCGATCCTGTTTCCCGTGACAGTGCTCGCCTGGATGTCATTTCCCGGAACACAAGGACACATCTGAATGCATGGGTTGCCTGTGCGATTTTTTGGGGCCAACTTCACGCTACTGGGGAGTTTCTTGAATGGACCCTGTCTTCACAAGCATTGACTTGGCTCCTGTGGCTTAGGCTCTTCCTCCAGAATGACCTGCCTTGGCTAGCTGCTGGTCACCCTTGTCACAGCTTTTTCTTTCCTGCCTGAGTTCACTCTACTGAAATAAAAATGCCCACATTATGGATAGGTTGGTCTCTATTTTTCTTTCCTGATATATGGTAAAACTTAAAAATCAGGGGTCATAGTTTACGATGTTGATGGTGTGGTACCTAGTGTAGCCCCTGGCTGAGAGTAGGATTTCTGCAACAATTTCAGAAAAAGGAAATGAAATAAGCAAACAGAATAAGAGAACAGTTCATAGAAAAGATGGTACTGAGGAAGGAATAATAATATGAGGGGATCTTATGACCAGCATGTCTGGGAAACAGTTAAAATATCCTCCACCTCCACTTGTCTGCTAGGCTGACAAGTGATGGATTGGAACTTTATTTCTCAAGCTTGACCTTTGAACCAGAACTCTAGCAGGTCAGTAGAGGTTGAACAGCATAACTGACTATGTTCAGGGTAGTGAGTTTCTGATGGATAAAGAAATCAAACATAGGTTGGGTGATTAGGAGGCAGTGATTTTGGATATAGAAGCCACTGCTATCTGGGAAGCTCCTACAAAGGAACTTCTATTACAAACACCCATTAATCTCCAATTACACATTTGATAATTCTAGGATTGACAATATCTTGGGGGAGAGAGGACAGACTACAGGAGAGAGAGAAGAACTGAGAAAGGAGAGAGAAGAACTGAGAAAGGAGACACAATGAGTCAAATGTACACTTGACCAGTCAGGCTGCTGGGATCCTGTGCTGTCTCTTGATTTATCTGTTCTAATCTCTAACCCACCACCAGGGTTGGTGCACTATGAACTCTGTAGGGGTGAAAATCACTCAGCTCAGAGGTTTGGTTGGGTGTCCTTTCAAGGTCTCTCAACCATGCTTTGATAAGTCGCACTTGTTCATGTTTTGATATCTTACCCCATCGCACAAATAAGCCTAAACCTTTATCACTCGTCCTACAATCTTGTTAGATGCCAGACTTTACTAATGTAATGGTAGCTCCAGGAAAGCAGAACATTTACATAATCGGTCAGGTTTTCATTCCCAGCACCTAACATAGAATCTGACACGTGGACGACGTTCAGTAAATGTTGTTGGATAAACACATTAATGGAGGGGCTTAATTTCTTTCAATTGCCTTAGGCTGTTTTGCCATCCTGGAAGCAGCTGGTGCAGTAATACCAGTGTCTCCTGCATCTGCTCCATTCCTAGCCATGGAAATTTAGTGTTTTTATTGGTCTTACCCTATCCCCAAGACCTCACCTCATGGCCAGCCATTCATTGGGTCCTTTGCCAGCTAGAAAGGGAATTTTCTGAGTACAAGGGCTGGCCTAACTCACTCTCATTTCCTCTTCAATAACCAATGGGCTCCTGATCAATACCTATTGCTCAAAAATCACTAAAGGATGAATGGGGGAGGAGGAAATGCATGTGTATGAATCGTAACAATAGCTTTCTAATTAATCACACTTGTTTTGCTTTGCACTGGACTCCAATTAGGCTGTAATCTCATGCGGGATAGGTATTTCTAGAGTAATTCTTTGTCACCATCATTCCCAGAGGGGAGGGCTTTGCCTCACCATGGAATGGATGGAGTAAACTGATGCCTGCACCCTGAATCCTCCCGCAGAGCGGAGGTATAGGAGAAGGGGAGGTGACGTTGCTGGGGGGGCAGAAAGGGGGACCACTGCCCTTGTGGGGCGAAATGCCAACACCAAACTAAAGAGAGTGGTTCTTGAGTCTTAAGATCTCATCAAAGTTGCTTAGCTAGAATTCGGACTTTCGGGGATCCTATTAACCTTTCTTCTCCCTGTTTCTCCCCAATGGAAGGGGAATGCATTATATTTGTGTTTTTTAATGCCTGGCTTGTCTGTTTTCACAAGTTCCCAGCCAGAGGAGAGTTCTGTCTCAAGCTGAGTGGGTGAGTCTTAGCGACACCCTCCTTAGACGAAGTTCAGATGAGACTCTCGACTGCAGATTGAAGCGTCGACGCTGAGGTGAGAGCCCTAGGCTACTGGAAAGGGACAGATGTATTTTACATGAAAGAAAGACAAGGGTTGAGGGCAGCATAGATGCAAAGCCATGGGCTGAGTCTCCACACATCTACAGGAATCTTCCCCACATAGCCTCCTCGTAAGACGACGTCTCTGAAGGAGTAAAGTTATATTGATTCATAAGGAGCTCATCGAATAGGATTTGTGTGCTGATGAGAAGAGACAGCGGAAAGATTGTTTCCTCTCTCTCCATGGTGCCCTCTGAGAAAAGGGTAAGGAGGAACAGAGAGAAGGCAGCTCGCTGGCTACAGGCTAGGAAGGGAGGCCACGTGTGGCTGCCTGTGGTCTGGATCTCCAGCCTCCAGAACTGTGGAGCTCGTTTTCTTATTCAGCCCAGCCTGGACCCCTAAGCCTTGAAGTGGCCTGCATCTTTCCTGTTTTTATGATACCATCTCCTACAATGATTCTCCTAAAATGACACTCCAGACTCACTCAGCCAAAGAGGATGGCCTGCGGATGCCCACAGCTCCTTTTGCTCTTGTGTTCACGTATTAGGTACTCCATGACACCATTCTATTATCTTGAATAAAAGTAAGTTGAGACAAAGGACAGCGCAATTTTGATTTAATAGCATAGAAAAGGCTTGAATCTGGCAGTGAACGAAATGGAGGGTTTCAGAGAAAAGCAAACACACATATCGAGTGAATGACAACAGATAAAGCTCCTACTTTTGCATGGTTACAAGTATTCCAAAGTGTGTGGTGAGGTAATGTTGGACAAAAGGCCAACGCATGGAGGACTAACCTGGATCTCGTTCTGTGTTTTACGGTGCCATTGCTCTTTTCTGTGCCTTGCTTATCTTCCTCAGTCAATGGGAGTGATATTTTCTTTCCCTTTGATAAGCCGCTGAGAGACAAAAGAAAGCGTTCACAGGAGAGAGTTTCGTAAGTCAGATTTTGTAAACCATAAACCCTTGTAGTGGGAGAGTTAGATATTCTGCCAACCAGCACAATGCCTGACACATGCTAGAAGTTTCATTGATGTCTGTTAAGCAAATGCTCTTTTGAGATGTATATTCTGTTTGGCATCAGCACATCCCCCTGAGTTTTTCTGGTCCATTTGCAGCCAGCACCATGTAATTCTGGCAATAACATAAGGATGAGTACTTGCTCATTCTATTTTAGTTTCTTGCATTGATATATAAAAACTAAAAGTTGATGTTTAACAAGTTCCAGTAAGATAGGGAAATCATGATTCTCTGCCATGACTTAAGTTTTACTTACCTATTAGGTATGAAGAAAGGATTCCTAAGCAATTTAATAATTGACAGTAGGTACAAGTGAGGTTATGGATGCCTATCATCCCAGTTCAAAGGACCTCAGGAAGAGGCCAGTGTGGGCATAAAAGACTTCATCTCACTCAGTGGCTGGTGCAGTGACATGTGCTTGTTATTCCTTACAGGGGAAGCACAGCGGTGTGACACACGTGGCATATGCCTGTCATTCTCAGTGACAGGGAGGAGCCCAAATTGGAGGATCATTGCCCAGGAGAGCCTGGCTAAAGTGAGACGCTGCCTTGAGAAGAATCAATGCAAGAAGGGGCTGCAGGCGTACAGCACTTGTGTGGCAAATGGAAGGCCCTGAGTTCAAACCCCGGCAACACAAAAATAGAGAAGACATCTCTACCTGTACATGCGGTGATAGAATACTAACCTCCAAAACATTTAAAAAAAACTTGTAATGAAATTATTAACGGTTGAGTTGGGTTCACTATCTTTTCTGACTCAACTTTTTAAGTCAGCTTTGTGTGTCCACTGGAGAAGAGGCTACATGAAGATGAATGCTGAGTCTTACTTTTTTTCCTGTGTTCAATGAATAAATGTGTTAAGTGCATATCAATGTAAGTTTTCAGCACCTTTCCTTGCTGCTTCTGTAATAAGTTAATTGTAGTATGTCCTCAACAAAACAGGTGTTAGATTTCCCTGAAACTAGTGACTTCCAATGAAAACTGAATACCAAGTCAGGCACCAGGGGCTCATGCCTGCAATCCTGGCTACTAGAAGGCTGGGATCTAGAGAATCACTATTACAAGCCAACCCGAGCAGAAAAGTCCATGAGATTATATCTCCTATTTAACAGCAAAAAACTAGGTTGTATCTGTGGCTCATGTGGTAGAACACCAGCAAAGCAAGCAACTCAGCGTGAGGTCCTAAATTCAATCCCAATAGCTTTCTTCTTCCCCTAGAACTAACCAGCCTAATGCTTTGTAGACAGAGAAAAATATTACCCCTTTGTGTTAGTGTGCTTTGGCTGCAAAAGCAAAATAGTGTCAGAGACTGGGTGTGTAAGACCACAGGAGTTAATTTTGTGCCAACATGAGTAAGATTTATCGAGAAACACTTCCAAACTCTAAGACAGCTACCTTCTTACTCTGACCCCACAAAGAACAAAAGGGGCAAGAGAAATAGAGGAGGAGGGAAAGGAAACAGAAGAGAAGAAGGAGAAGGCAAGGAAGAGGAGAAAGGGAACTGATTTGGCTTTCCTTATAAGGGGGAAAATCCCATCACGAGCTTCCCAACTTCAGGACCTCCTCTTGCTCCCATGATCTCCCATTTCCAAACACCATCATATGGGGTAGAACTTCAACATAGAAAGTTTCTGGAAGGTCACGATCTGTGTCACCCTATTCATACTTAACAAGGTTAAGTGCGAACATTTGCCACCGTCTTTGAATTTTGGATTCTGTAATCTATCCATGCAAGCCAGATTTCTATGCTTCTTACCCCAAGCAGTCTACCACTCCATCTCATTTCCTTGCTATTTCTAAGCAATTTTCCTCTAATAATATTGGTCATCCTCAATGGGGACTTCCTCCACAGGAGAAAAATATCTAGAGATATTTTTCTTATCACAGCTGGGACAGGGAAAGGGGATTGCTAGTGTCATCTAGTTGATAGAAGCTACTTAGCTCAAGCATGCTGAAGAAAGCTCACTTCAGCTCCATGCCTTGAAGTATAATGTAGCCCCTAAAGTGAGCAGTACCAAGGCAGAGAACCCTAGACTTAGCTGAGCAGAGACTCAATGTGCACGTTAGTTTCTCAGCTGAGATCTCAGGCCTTCTGATCATCTCCAGCGGCCCGCGTCACTTCATTATGCAGAATGGTCCCAGACCCAAGTTCCTACTTCAACCGTAGTATTTTCTTATAACCCAAGATAAAAAGCATCCAGGCTGCCAAAGCCTTGATTGTCAATGTCCGCCACATACGAGAACAGATATCACCAAGCGTTGTATCCTTTGAGAAAAGAGAGAGAAGAGAAAATCATATAAATTATATGAGAGGGATGTCACATTTTTTTTAAAAAAAGAAGAGAATGAGAAAGACCATAGGTGTGACAGGCAATATTTCTAATATTTCTAATTACTACTAGCGGTGCCACTATGGAAAAAGTAATTATTTAGTCTTCTTGAGCCTCAGGTTCCCTATTTATGGAGTGAGAATAAAAATTAAACATGCTTCATAATATTAAGCATTTGCATAACATTTATATATATGGGGGGGAGGGGTTAAGATCCCAAGCACAGGAAAGGTCAGTGCTGGTCACTGAGGAGCTCCTGTTCCCAGTGGAGCTTGCACTCAGCGTTTCCTTCTGTGAATCACGCACGTTATGAAGGCATAGGCAGTGTGCTGCTGTGTGAAGCTTCTCGGTGGAGGGTGGAAAGTTGCTGCGGATGCCCTTGTCCAGGGGTGTTGGGTGTCACGGCCTAGGGGAAGGTGGCCTGCTTGTACAAAGGGAGCATGTGGCACCAACCGCTTTCAGTAGGACTTGATTGAATGTCCCACTGGATCAAACAGCCCTTAAAAAGCTCACCGCATGGCCCAGGGCAACCCTGTGAAGAGCATACATGCTAAATCGGTCCCTCCTGAGGGAACATTTAGAGTGACCTGCCATTTATAGGACACCCAAGGTTCCCTCCGTGTCTCCCAGCCAGGGGGGCAGCAGTGCTCTCTCATCTTCAGAGAGCACTCTGGGAACGCAGCTCCCAGGCCTCTGGTTAATTAACCATCCAAGGGATGGCAACTCCTCCTAGGGCGGTGCATTTCCTTTCAACCACAAGCCTATTGTTCCTTCCCCACCAGGAATGGCTGACCTAGAAAGAGGCTGCATTGTACCAACGCTGGGCTATTTATTAAGTAACCTATTTTCTGCTCCAGGTCCATCAACAATGGTAGCCCAGGAAGGTGCGTTGCCTGTGGGGAGAGGGGAGTTCAGTCACCAGCCAGGCGATTATGATAAAAAGAAAGATGGGAAGCTTGGGGAAATTGGTGGCACACAAGCACAGTGGACAGGTTGAAATACCTTCGCCCCGTGACTGAGTCCTACTGAGACATCTGCGCAGACTCTGCTCCACCTGTGAGCGCCTGGCTTCCAGCCTCAGGGTCTACACTTACAGACTGGTGGTGATTAGCAACTTCTGTACCCCGGCTGTGCGGAAAGGTGAGTTGTAAAGCCAGCCATCACCCTGGACCTGCCTCCCTGTTCCCAGTGCCCCAATTCCCTCATTGAAACTCCCTCTTGCCGTGATGTTTCAGTCTGACGTCTAGGACTGGGCCTTTGCCCCTGATCACAAGGCCCACCTGCCTGCCTTCCGCCTTGCAGCGCCTCTGTGGCCTCTGACACAGTCGTGCGCACTGTCACCTGTCCCCTGCCGCTTCCCGCCTGCTGCTCCCTCATTCCCATTCTGCTGGACATGTCCCCTGCCAGACAGGAATCCGGACAGTTGCAATAGGTGATTAATACTTGCACAGAGCACTGATTTTCTAGGGACCAAAGACATTGGTGTTTTTCTCATTCTGTACAGTGTAGAAGCCTGTCATTTCCCTAGGTATTAATAGATACCAGATAAGTTGTTTGCAATTTTTTTTTGCAATGCAAATTCACCAAGGAGACACCTGGTCTGAATCTGAACATTTCCATAAGCAGAAGGAAACCCAAAGAGGAGTCTTTTTTTTTTTTTAATCAATTACTCCATGCTGTACCAGTACATGCTCAGACTGTGCGATCTTGTGTCAGGATGGAGCAGGGTAGGCAGAGACTAGAGGATGCATTGAGCCATTGTACACAGTGGCAGTTCAAGCCTGCTGGGGAACTCTGGAAACCAGCATTGTTCAAGATGGAGCTTAGTTGCTGGTAGTTCAGATATCCACTGCTCTGTTTATCAGTTACATGAAGCAGCCTGTTTGGTGTCACTTCCTCGAGTCTTTTGCAGCATGGCATTTGGGCAACAAAGCAAGTTGTCACAAGGAAAGAAAGCTATGCTTAGGAAAACAGGAGCTGGTGGCAGCAGCTAGCGGGAAGCAAGCATTCATGGAATGGACGAGGCCCACGGACAGCAGTACACACTGCAGAACCTCATTCTACAACACTGAGAGGAAAGAAAGAACCACCTTCCATTGCATCCTTGAGAGAAGACTGATCTTATATGGGGTGCAGTGTAAGCCTCACAAGAATTCATTCATTGAAGGTGATATTCAGATTCCCAGTTTCCTTTTCAGACAATGAAACCTAGAGACCAGGAAGTTCCTTCCAAGAGCACAGCCAGAAGGGGACAGATAGACCTGCATGCACCGCCAAGGCCCGGGTCTTTCTACTTTCTCCCCCCCCCCCCAACACTTACGAGAACTCAAGCACAAATCATTTTCCTCTCTATACAGAAATTGTTTTGGACATGCAGATTGAGGTGTGACTGAGGAAATGAGAATGGAGAGAAAAGGTCAACGGGGGGTTTGGGTTCATCACTCCATTAATGGCCCAGAAAGGGGAGGGATCAGCCCTTCAATGAAGTAGATGGATGATTGTTACAAACACCTACTCCATAGCACAGAAACACCTAAGGTGAACACCCAGTGTGTGACAAGAAACATGGAAGCGCTCATTCCTATGCACTCTTTGGAACTCACAGATGATGATGAATGGATAAGGACCAAACTCCTCAGTGTGGGGCAGGTTTGAAAGAATGAAGCTGACACACACTAGAAAAGAACTTCATTCAAAGCCAAATGCCGGAGCTCCTTAAAAAGGCAGGATGATTGTGGTGACATTTGATCAATGAGGAAGGAAGTTCACAGATCCCTCCATCAATGAAGCTGGAGAGACCACACCCTGACAGAGGGCTGACTTCTCAACCCTTAAGCTCCAAGGGAGTACAAATCTGAACGAAGTGCAATGACCCCAGGAAGAAACAGATGGATCACATAATTACAGTGCATGCACAGGGGTCTGCTCAGAGGATTTAATCACATAAATTCCTTACACATTCAAAAGACCTTTCACACATATTGTAGGGTTCACTGTGAGCTGCAGAACGAATACTGTAGCCCTGTCCTGTACAATTGTGCAGGGGAAGGGGAGAAAGAGCGGCTTCCACAGTTCAAACAACATAACTAGAGATACATAAGAGCTCTCCATCTTGTTCTCCTTGTCTCGACTCCCTTGTGCCTTGACATTAAAATAAGGAAGTAACGACAAGGCAGGATTTTCAGTTTTTCTTCTCTTTTGGATGTGAAACACATTCCCCAAAGCAATAAAACATATGGAACCCCCAAGACAATATCTCCCCATTGCCCTGACCCCCAGCTCAGCATTCTACTTCCTGCATTGTAAGGCTGACCGGGTGTGTGAGATTCTATGTGTGTATGAAGGAACGCAGGGTTTGTCTATATGTTTCTACTTTTTTTTTAACCAGTTAGAAACCTTTCCTCCACATTCACATGTGTTTTCACAAAGGTTGGATATCTTTTGTTATTCATGGTGAAATGATACCATTACACATGTTATATCAATATGTTCTTTATTTATTCATCCATACATGGGCATTTCAGGCTTGTTTGTTTCTTGTCTGTTATGAACACGGCTTGGTGAACATGCAGGTATCGCTTTGAGATCCTGACTTCAATCACTTTCAGTAAAAAACCCCAAAGTGAGTTTATTAAAACATAGGCAATTCCTATTTTGAATTTTCAAGGAGCCAACATACAGTTTGCCAAAGTGACAATCTCAATTTCTGTTCATTATAGAGTAAGTCTTCCTTTTTCTTTCACATCTTAGCCTTAAAATATGGCTTAAGCATTCTCTGATATTATGTATTACTTCAATGCAAACATATTCTTTAGTGTTACTACTCACTTGAGCAGCTGAGACCTTCATCCTCCATTCTGGTTCCTAATCATTCATCCCGGAGGGAGTTAGGCTTCTTACTTAAGCTCATCTCAACTCAGTGATTAACTAACTCTGACTTACCCCTTACCACAGTCCTGAATTTGAATGAACAAAAGCTAACTGGAACACAATAAAAGAGGTCCAGAAAAAATGAATAGTTGATGAAAAGATTGAGTTGCCTGAAAAAAATGGAGCATGGAAATGGAAGACAAAAGGAAAGAAAAAAAGAAGGACTGGAAGAAAGAAGAAAGGGAAATAAAGAGGGAGGAAGGGAGAAAGGAAGAGAGAATGAAATGGAGAGGGAGAGAGAAGTAAGGGAAGAAAGGAATGAGACAGGAAAAAGAATGATAGAGAGAGAGAAAGAAGGAAGGCAAGAAGTAGAGAGACTAATTGGTGAAGTGAGAAAACAAAAAGTGGAGAAGAACTAAGAAAAAAGAAGAAAAGGAAAGGAAGCGAGAAACGAGGGAGGGAAGATAAAAGAAGATTCTTTGAGAAAATTCCAATTTTCTTTTGCTAAAGAGACATGCTCATTTTGAGAACTGGCCTGGACAATCCCAGCTTTCTTATTGCAAGAGTTGCATCTGTCTTGGGATAAACTGTCACCTAATATTTCTTGGTAGAATCCAGAACTTTCTCATTTAGGCCGCCATCAGTAGTAAACAGAAAGTGCTTGAAGAACAATTCTAGATAGCTCCTGGAAACTCGTGGTCAAGAAGTGGTTATACATCCTCTGAGAAGATGCGAGATAGAAGTAGGTCAGGCTTGGAGCTCAAGTAGAACCACTTGGTGCAAAACACGGGTTGATGATAAAATACCAGACTCTCCCTTGCCCATTTTTTGAGGTTTTTGTTTGTTTGTTTGCTTGTTTGTTTTCATTTTAAAAATCTACCTAGTGCTTTTTACCTAGCACGGACAGAAGGGTTTGCTTCATCGCTAGATGCAAAATACACTCTAGTTCATCAACTGACTCATTGCTGGTCAGCAGCAAATTCTCATTCACTCTTCAGATTCTGCTTTTGTGAGTTCGGCTTCTGCAGAACACATAGTGAAAATATGGATTTCGTAATAAAGGAAATTGGCTTTTTATTAGTTCTTATAATCACAAATATTGGTAATTTTATTCTGGTTTTTCAAGAGCAGATTTCAGTACCTTTAA
Source organism: Dipodomys ordii (assembly GCF_000151885.1). Taxonomy (NCBI): domain Eukaryota; kingdom Metazoa; phylum Chordata; class Mammalia; order Rodentia; family Heteromyidae; genus Dipodomys; species Dipodomys ordii. The sequence goes on from NW_012267224.1 coordinate 515,718, forward strand.
TTGCCTAACACTCTACAGATAGTTTAACGTTTTTACTTTAATTTCATATTTTAATTGTCATTTAATTGAAAATTTTCATTAACTAAATTAATAGAACTTTTTTTCTAAGAGTCTAATCTGAGATGATTCTTTATTGGGAAACAAAATGTATACCACAGTAGACCAACCAACTATTTTAGCAAAAAGTACGTTCAGTCTACAGTGATGTGTAGTGACAAATACACTGAAAGATTAAATCTTCCGGGCTGAGTTTATAATGAGCACACCCCCTGGGGCCAGAGACATCTGTGGCTCCATGGCTATTGCTTTTGTCCCTGTGTCTGTCTTCGACAATCATAGGCACCCACGTGGCAAACAATCCAACAGCGGATGGTCTAAATGATGTCCTGAGAGATGTGAGGGAGGATTCCGCCTGTGAAGCAGCTCTTTCAACTTACTCTTGGTGGTACCTGGGATCCCACTGTGTGAAACTCGCTATTGAACCTCTGTCCTGATGTATTAGTCACACACTGAGCTTTTGCTGAATCACAGCCATCTGTTTAGCAAGCGGCCTGGAATACACCATCCCCATCTCCCAGGAGATTAAGCAAAGCCAGGGCTGCCTTCAGGGACAGAGAGGACTCCTGCTGAGGGCTGATGTCCAGGGCCTGCAGCGGGTTATTCATTGGCAGAGTCTACAGGGTCCTTCATACTGAGCTGCCAGACACAAGGAGCTTTGGTGAAGGCACACAGAGCCGGACACAGCACTGGGGTGTAGCTCCGTGGTAGAGGGCTTGCTTTGCTGGTGTGAGGTCAGTGTTCAACCCCCAGCATTGCAACAACTATGAATAGATAAGTAAATAAAAGGGACGCTGCCTACCTGGAGTTGTCAGCCAATGTCAGTGCAGGGGATATCCTGGGAGATGAATCACTCCCATCAACGATTCCATAACGGCACTTGTGTAAACCGATGTTAGGTAGAGGGGATTCCAGGCTTCTGAGAGTCAGCCCACCTGCCACAGCCATGTGGCAGTGTGCTTCCATACCCAGAATTCCAAACAATCCCCAGATTCTTCCACAGCTTTGAGTCTTTGAATTCTCAGTCCATGTGTCACAAAACCCTGGACAAGGTTCAAACTCCGCTTTGTTCAGAGAAGCTGCTTCAGTGGCCTGCCCTCCCCTGCTTAGCCGACGTTGCCATCAATGTGACGCATATTCCTGAAAGATGTACCAGAACAAATGAAACAGAAATACTTGAAGAAATGGAACAAGGAAAATTCTGTGAGCTGAAGAGAGCACCAACTCAGACACTGGAACATTGGTACGGTGCCAGGAGCTGAATACTAAAATCTCTGGATCTAGAAAAGTTTCCAAATTAAATTCAAAGGAAAAGATACAACATGATACATGATATAATATATGCCACATATAATATATAATATATTATTTACAGTGTTATACATTTTATATATTATAAAATAGATTAGGCATATATTATGTATATTGTATGTAATGTGTCATATATTTTCCTTTGAATTTAAGTATACACACACACATATGTGTGTGTGTGTGTGTGTGAGAGAGAGAGAGAGAGAGAGAGAGAGAGACAGAGAAAGAGGGAAATGAGAGGAGAGAGACCTAGAGAGAGAAAGAGACAGAAATCCACTTTTATAATCTTATAAATCCCTAAAATAGCCATGCAAAAAAAATGAAAAGAAAAATGTTTGAGTTCAGGGAATGATAACCTCCATTTTCTCTCTTATATAACTGGTCACATCTTTGTGTGAAATTTAGGAAAAGACTCATGAATAATAGTAACAACTCAGAAATTCCTGTGGACAGCTACCATATACCCAAAGGATAATATTAGAGAAGAATTAAAATACCATCCTTGAGAAGACAATCAGAGCTGCGTATCAGGGTGAAGACATAATACTATCATTTCCTCAGCAAACATCCATGGCTGCTAGTCAAAGGAAATCAGGCTTGTGGCCAAATTGTACTCCAAGAAGTTAAGCAATATGGCACTTCTACTTAAATAATTGTTACAGCAATAGAATAGTAAAAGATGTGCAAGTATTATTACCTTTAGACTGGTGTAATATGTTCTATCAAATAGTGTGAACCTGAAGGTATATGAGACTCAAACAATAGGTAGGCCAGGCCCTGAATATGTATGTCAAAATGTATGCATGTTCATATTACAGATGAATATTTCCTATATGTGAATTGCCTTGTTCACTCGTGGTTCTGAGAACTGGTGGTTATTCCAGGTAATCTGGGAGCATGTGTGATTATCTTGTGACGGCTCCCAGGTGCCCAGTCAGAGTGGTTTACAGCACACAGTGAAGAGAGTGTGTCAGTAGGAACTGTGTGTTTCTGGTTAACAAGGCTGCAAGGAATCGTATTACCAGACAGACTCTATTTTCTGTCTTTTTATTTTTCTTTTATTGTTGGAATGGCAATAAGAACGTGCAGACTTTGGGTATTTGGCCCTGGAGACGCTGAGATGGCCTGAATTTATCTGCAACATGTTGTGTTTTGTGCAGGCTTTTCTTGTCTCCGCAGGGACCTCGCTGAGAGAGACACAAACCCTGGTTGGAGTAGTTGGAGAGGCAAGGTGTGTGCCTACGGAGCTCCCAGAAAGACATACCTGAGGGAGATCAGAGGAAATAAAGCATAACAAAGAGCTTCAGCAGCTAGCCAACCCCTCCAATTCTCATGTCAATTTCTCTCTTAAACTCTGTCTCTCTCTCTATCTGTGTTGGTCTCTGTTTATCTTTTATCTGTCTCTGTCCCTCTCTGTCTCTGTCTCTCTCTTTTTCTCTCTTACACACACACACACACTCACACTCACACACACCACTGTACACAAGTGGGCCACCATGACATAGAAATAGTAAACACACCCATTTCACTGGGACTATTTTGCAGATGACACAGTCTGAGCAATGTCTGCCATCTAGTAACCATCTAAGTTTCAGCCACTATGATGCTAAGAAATGGTGGTGATGCACAGAACGCTGTCAGAAGTGCACGGTTCTTCTTCTTCTTCTTCTTCTTCTTCTTCTTCTTCTTCTTCTTCTTCTTCTTCTTCTTCTTCTTCTTCTTCTTCTTCTTCTTCTTCTTCTTCTT
>NW_012267224.1:518881-597777 GCF_000151885.1 Dipodomys ordii
TCTTCTTCTTCTTCTTCTTCTTCTTCTTCTTCTTCTTCTTCCTCTTCTTCTCCTTCTTCTCCTTCTTCTCCTTCTTCTCCTTCTTCTCCTTCTTCTTCTTCTTTTGAAAATACCGTACAGAGGGGTTACAATTACATGGACAAGTATTGAGTAAATTTCTTATCAAGCATTGTTGCCTCCTCCTTTGTCTCCCCTTCCCTTCCCATCTACCAACTGCACCCTCCCCCCCCCCGCCAAAGTTGTAAAGTTCGTTTTTCGACATAATGTCTTGTGCATCTCATTGTTGCAATGGGTCTACCTGTATCCCTAGTTAAACAATTTGTTTTTTTCCTTCCCCTACACAAAGTATACCAACATCAAATACAGTGAAAACAGGGGTTATACCGTGGGGGAGGGACATACACAGCAACAAGGAAATCACCTTATAAACATGTTAAAAATAATCGCAAGAAAGAAAAAAACATTTGAATACATGTCTTGGGGTTCATTTCTCCTAACATCAACTTATCTGACCGTTTCTGCTTGTCTCAGACATATACTAATTATGTGCATGGTTTTTCTTAGGTGAAAATTTTCAGACGTCACCAGCTGCTGAATTGTGTCTCTGAAAGTTACTTGATGAAGCACTCATCCCAGGATCTTAGCATGTGACAGGGCCTATAAGGAAGTGGTTGATGTGACACGGGGTTCTAGGGTAAGTGCTAATCCAAGGTAACTGGTGTCTTTGAGAGAACATGGAAAACTAGAGCTTTCCAGCCTCTAGAATTGTGGGCTGTTTAATAATACACCGTGGAGTATACAAAATCCAGAATGTTCTGGGCATGAGAAAACACTCCGTGACTCCTCCCACAGCCTCCTCGCCTCCCTATAAGTGAACTTGCCGGTGCTATTCCTACGTTTTAAATTTTTTCAAATGTTTTCTAGGAAAGGCTCCATAGGCATTATTTAAATCTAGCTTTTATTACATTTATAAGTTTCAATATTGTATTTTATGACATTTACAAATCTCTGTTGCACTCACCTGTGATATTCTTTTTCCACCTTTGTTCATATATCGGATGCCGCTTTATGAATGAAGTGTGATTGTGAATCCTTCCACCATTAAAGCACTTTGGTCTTATCTCTGGTGGCATCACAGGAACTGAATACTCAAGTTTCAATGTATATCATCGAGCAGGTGTTCTGGGTTTTAGCAGTTTTGTTGGACATATAATAGTATTTCTTTTACATTTGATTTTGCATTTCCTTGAGTAATAAAGAGACTAAGCATCTTTTCATCTTTGTATTGCTGTTTGAACTTTCTCTTTAATCAAATACCTATTCACATCTTAATTTTTCTATTGTGCTTTCTATTTTTCATTGGCTAATCAGAGATATTTTAAAGCTTTTATACCAATTCTTCATTAGTTATATGAGATAGAATATGTTCTTTATTTGTCTGTTGCTTACCTTTTCCATTTTTTAATAAATTTCTTAATAACAAATTTTTTTTCCAGTCCTGGGTCTTCAACTCAGGGCTTGTGCCCTGTCCCTGAGCTTCTTTTGCTCAAGGCTAGCACTCTATCGTTTGAGCCACAGCAGCACTTCTGGCTTTTTCTATGCATGTGATATTGAAGAATTGAACCTGGGGTTTCATGCAAGCTAGGCGAGCACTCTACCACTAAGCCACCTTCCCAGCCCAAATATTCTTAATTTCAGTACATTTGTCTTACCAATTTCACTTGTCTTTGCATCATCTTTAAGAAATTATTCTCATCCTGAATACATCAGATATACTCTCACGATTATCTCCCCCAAATGCCATTTTTATGTCCTTCACATGCAGGCTTTAGGAGAAACTCAAGCATGGTCCAGAGTTCAGTCTCCCGGTCTGTCTTCAGGGGAGCAGGTCCCCAGCCTGGCCTGGCCTGGCCTGGCCTTGAGAGGTGGTTTGACCAATGCACGTGAAAAGGATGGACAAGCAGAAGCATCAGGTCTCACTCTTATGCCTTGGGAAACAGATGGCTGAAGGATGCCACACACAGCAAGGACAGGAACGGTGAACCCTCATCCTGGGAACAAGCCCAGCATCGCCAGCCAGAGCTAAACGGTCCTTAGGAGCTGCTGGACTCAAGAGTCACTGGTGTATCATGATCAGCTGTTTGCTACTTCATTGCAATACCCAAAGATGGAGCACCTGAGCCAGCGTGAGGTAAGCCGTGCCTGGGGGCCGCCTGGGCCGTGTCTCCAGCCCCTCAGAGTCACAGAATTGCAGCAGCATTTCAAGTGGAAATGAGGCCCAGGCTAGAGGCACTCAAGGGCCTATTTGGGTTCCAGGCCTTTACTTGAATCTGGCTGGGTCATTCCTTGCTATCTTGATAGCCCTGTGATGCCTGAGGTGCAAGGTTTTTAGTGGACCTTATAGGTTTTTCCTTTTTCTTTTTAAAGAATAGTTTTAGGTTCACAGCTAGACTGACTGGAAAGAACAGAGTCCTCACATCTCCCCTCCCTTTACATAAACATAGTTTCCCTTCTTTCCAGTATCCCCTACCAGGGTCAAGCATTTGCTAAAACTGTTGGGCTTACTCCAAGACTACAGTTTAACTGAGGTATTATACATTATGTGAGTTTGGACATGTTGGCATGAATCCATCATTGCTATCCATATAGAGTGATTCAGGGTCCTAAAATGTGTGTGCTCACACCACTCAATCTGTCTCTGTCTCTGTGTTGTTGTTGGTTCTGGGCCTTTAATTCAGGGCCTGGGTGCTGTCCCTGAGCTTTTTTACTCAAGGTAAGCACTCTACCATTTTGAACCACAGTGCCACTTCTTGTTTTCTGGTAGTTAATTGGAGATAAGAGGCTCATGGACTTTCTTTCCCCAGGCTGGCTTTGAACTGTGATCTTCAGATCACAGCCTCCTGAGTAGCTAGGATTATAGACATAAGCCATTGGTGCCTGGCTTCAAATCTCTCTTCTTTCTGGCTCCCTAGTTTTGATTTTTTTCAGAACGCCATGTAGTGATATACTGTGGCTTAAACTCAGGCCTCACGCTCTTTCAATACTTTGTTCAAGGCTGGTGCTCTATGATTTAAACCATACTGCCACTTTCTCCTTTGCTGGTTAATTAGAGGTAAGTTTATTTCAGCTTTGTTTGCCCAGGTTGGTTTTGAACCAAGGCGGTCATATCTCAGCCTTCTGAGTAGCTAGGATTACAGGTGTGCGGCACTGGCTCCCAATGGCTCACTTCTTTTGAACACACTAATATCCTGTAGTCTGAGGGAGCATGGTTTATTCATCTATTCATCTACTAAAGGACATCATGGTTGGTTCCATGTCTCGCTGTTAGGAGTAAGCTGCAATAAACACTTACAAGCCTATATTTGAGTGGACATGAACTTTCAACTCCTTGGGGTAAATAGCAATGAAATTGCTGGGTCTTACACTGACAGTGTAATGTAACAGGGAACTACCAAACTCCCTTCCAAGATAGCTGCACCCATTTTCCTTCCTTCCAGCAGTGAGGAGGATTCCTGTCTGGGTTGGCAGTGGTCATGTTGTGGATCTTGGTCATTCCCATCGGTGTTTATAGCATCTCCCTGGCATTATTCTTTGTGTTTCTCTGATGACATTCAATGTGAATTGAGCTATCTTGTCACACACACTTGTTTACGATCGATCTGTATATCATCTTTGGGGGATATATCTTTGAGGTCTTTGGCCTATTTTTATTTTTTTTGGTTGGCCATGGGACTTGAACTCTGGGCCTGGGTGCTGTCCTTGAGCACTTTACCATTTGAGACACATTGCCACTTCCAATTTTCTGGTGGTTAATTGGAAACAAGAGTCTCATGAACTTTCCTGCCTGGACTGGCTTTGAACTGTGATCCTCAGATCTCAACCACCTGAGTAGCTAGGATGACAGGCATGAGCCACCAGTGCCCAGCTCTGGCCTATTTTTTAATTGGGTTATTTGTTTTCTTCTTGTGGATAAGACCCAGTTTTATATTCTAATTTTAAGCTTCCTTTTTTTCTGAACTTTCTAGATAATCAGCAATAGGTTGGGAATCTGAGGAAACAATGTAAACACTACAAATATACATTATAAGCATTGATATTAATAGGAAAGCCAGTGTGGGCAAGGGAACACATCTGATTATAGTTCTGATGTGCATGGTTGAAATAACACAATGAAGCCCCTTTGAGCAATGATCATGCATTTAAAGTGGATGATAGGAAGGTAATCCATGCACTTCTGGGTGTGGGTACCTGCAAGGGGGAGGCCTGGGGGCTGGATGGAGAGGATGGATATGGTCAAAACAGTTTCTGTAGAAGTGCATCTGTTGAACAGTACAGTTTATTGAGGTTGATTTAGGAAGGGAAGAGGGGGAATGAGGGAAAGTAATGGGGAAGGGTGTGTCTGATCAAGATACATAGTAATGCTTGTATGGATTTGTCAACATGAAATCCCCTTGTACAAATAATTGATGCAAATTAAAACATAAAGCACAAAGCAACTTTTAGCAACTGAACAAAGGCAGAAGTAGAAAAATGGGGGCATTTGATATGCCCCCATCTTTATCAAAATGTTTGATAAAGCCACTAGTCAGTCAGTGAAGCCTTATGAAGACTTCTTACTCAAGGATTAAATTGCTCATGGATGTAATGCTGTTATTACTTGGTATCTTTTTCTCTGTCTTTTTAACAAAATTGTTGTGGAATACATTTACCTGAAATATTCAAATATCTTGTGATCTCCCTGCACACAATGTTTTATTATCATTGATGTGTATGATGCTTCCTTTTTCCTTCCTGATACAGGAATTTTTTTCTCTTCCTTTCCCTGATGAGTCTAAGGGCTTATCAATTTGATACATCTCTTCAAAGAGCCATTCTGCAATAACAGCTGAATTCTAATAAATGAATATCTAAAGTTGGCATTTAAAGAGATGGTAATATAATGTGATTTGGAAATACAGTTATTTAATAAGAAAAACTGCTAAAATATTAAAAGGAATTACCGTGGAAACGGTGGAAGATTACTTTGATTTTTAATAAACATAGTTATGATGTCTTATGTTTTTAAAGTAATGTATATATACATATATATTTATATATAAAATTGAAAATAAGCCTAAGAGTTCAATTAAAAGATACATCTTAACTCTATCTCTCTTGTAGGGCATTGTAAGCATTAAATAAGATAAGGCATAATCAGTGCTTAGCACAATACAGGAATTGCATAAATGATAGCCATTTGGTATGCTATTATTTTACAAAACAGCATTATAAAAACATTAATAAATCTCTAGGTATAATGAGAAAATTCCACCTCCCAAACATGTTGCATCGCGTTCATTTGTCTTTGTTTGTTTCCAATTTTTATTCCACTGCACAGATAATTTTCACCTAGTAAAATAAAGAAATAACACATAAGTGTGTGTTTGTATTTATAAACCTTAGAACAATAAAACTTTCCATGTTCCATTTACCATGCTAGCCGGTGCTTTATATCTCACTGAACGAGTGTCACACAATGATTGAAGTGCATTTTCATTTTAATTAATATGTAGTAATTGTACACATGTGTGCGCTGGAGTGTGATATTTCAATGTATGAATACAAGGTGCAACAATCAGATCAGGGTGCCCGGTAGACTTTGCACTTCCAATACAGCATTCGCTTGTGTTGGAAGCATTAAACGTTCTCCCTACAAGCTATTTTCTGTATTTTGCTCATTGCTGTCGACCACAGTTGTCCTAGAATCATGGCACTGTTTTCTTCTAGCTGTCTGGCCACTGCCTTGTCACTGGAGGAGTCTATTATCTGAGTGGAGAGAGAGCTACAGAGGCCTGAATTGAGGACCTCGCTTTGACAAGACAGATTCTCTGTCGCTGGAGCCCTGTTTCACAGTCATTCCTTCTTGGGCTTGTCACTTGTTTAACTTAGGGTCTCACTTGGTGGCGAGCTTGGCTTGGACTGTGATCCTCCCACTGGAGCTTTTTACCAAGGAGCACTACTGCACCCTGCCATTGTGTTTCCCCCAGTAGCTGGGACAACAAGCATGCAGCGTGGAGCCTAACCATTGGCTGAGATAGAGTCTCTTGAACGTCCTTTTGCCTGAGCGAGGACTGAACCATCATCCCTTCATCTCTGCCTCCCAAGAAGTTTACATTTTCAGCTTGAGCCACCACGCTTCACCCTTCTTTCTGTCTGTTATTATAGCTGGTGCCTCCAACAAGCATCTTCAAGCAGATTGTACTTGTGACTTTGGGATAATTTTTTTCCTATTAAGTTTTCAGAAATAGCACTGCTACTTCAAAGGATGTGACTGTATATATTGTTTCTCCATGATATGCTCCCATGTTTATTCCCAAACCAGCATTGACAATTTACATCACAAGAAATGCCTGAGTCTGTTGATTCCAGCAGATCTTTCACAGTTTTATCTATCATCAGAATTTAAATTTTGTGTTAACTCAGAAATTTAATGAAGATTGTATGCTATTTTTAATCCAGAAAATTGAATAACATAGATCAGTGAACTATGTTATTTATTATTATTGTTATTCAAATCGCCTCTTCCCTTGGAGATTACTATCCTCATTTGTTTTTGCCTTGTTTAGCGAGAGACTACAAATTTTCTCCTCCCAATAACAATTCCTGACCTCATTAGGAGAACCCACATTTCTAAATAGCTTAAAGGAAATACAGAACTTTCCACTTTGTTGTTTATCCCTTCTTTGTTTTCTAGTAGTCTTGAATATGAGTCTTTTAATCTCTTGCAATTTCTTGTATTTTATCATAAATTACAAGTAATTTATCATATCATATCAATGAATCTATCCTTTGAAACCCATTTCTACTTGTAAAGACAATTTTCAGAACAATCATGAGCCAGTATAATTCTTTAAAAAACATTTTTCCAAAAAAGCAGTGCAGAAGAGAATAAAATGACAAGTCATTTCATAAGGCTATTTGATATAAAATTGGATGAGGACATGATATGAAAGAAACGTATTTCCTATAAACATGAATGCAAAACTACAAAGAAATAATGAGCAATTTGAATCTAACAGAATAAAAAATGCAGGAATAATAATAAAGGGAAAATTATTCCATGAATGCAATGCTTAACCATTAAAATGTTAAATATCAAGCAAAAAAGTACAAAACTCATATGATGATTTTAATAGATATGAACAATGCATTTGATAAAAGTTTATATCAATGTCTAATTAAATCCCCTATGAAACAGCTATAAAGGATCATTGCCAGACTGATCAACTATCTTTAGAGAGAAAAATTGAGTAAATATAGAGAAAAATTGAGTAAAATATAGAGGAAACACAGTTAACATATTTAATAATGAATTTAAAAGGTTTACCCCCTGAGATCAGGAATGAGGTAAAAAGCATTAATCACAAATTCTTTTTAGCATTTTACTGTAAGCTTTAGCCAGTATAATAAAAAAAAAAGGAAAACAAGTATGTTACTTAGGACTGCAAATGAATAAACAAAACAACTTTCATTTGTACAAAACATGATAGGTATGTATGCAGTATATGTATGTATTTTGTGATATATGCATATATAATATTTAAACATATTCATTTATATATTATAGTTAATACATAAATTTAGCAAAGTATGGATACAAGGTTATAAGGTGATGAAAACACATACAAAATAAAAAGTCACCATCTGTAATCATAGTACAAATCATCAAATGCCTACTATGCCAGGGTTCCGCTCTTGACTCTGAGCTTCTAATCCATGTTTTAGATAGCATGTCCTTTGACTTGGCAGGTCATCTTTCTGCCTTTCTTCGACCTTTCTCAGAATACACATACAGTTTCTCTGTGATAGGAACCTTGTCTATTTGAGTACTCATCTTTCAAAGAATGAAAGTTTACTTTCTCAGCTGTCAATCACTTTATCTGAATCGTACTGGGTTTCATTGGAAACATGCTTACTGTACTAGCTGTTGTAGGGAGTAAACACCACAGTCGCAGCTCCTAAACGCAATCAGAAATCTCTTTCCCATTCTACTCCTGGTCCACTGAAGGCAGATCTGGTAGGTTGGCCTTTATAAGTTGTTTCCAGGACTTCACTTTTCACCACTTTGTAGTTCTAGCCTCCTCTCAATCTCGGTAATTCCAACTACAGTATTCCACAAATTCTCCTAGTAGATGATATAGAAAGCAGAATATCTGGTTTTTAAACACAAGAACCTGGATGAGACATGAGATACTTCTGCCTAAACCCTACTGGTAGGGGAATAGAAATTGTGAGCAGGTAGTGATCACATGGCCAGTGAATAGGTGTTTGGAGCCATCCATTCCCTTCTAACCCCTTCCCTCCACTATGCATTTTTAATAGGAAGAGCTAGCTATTTAATGGGTCCAAAAGTTCACAGAATGACCCTAGCATGTTTTCCTCATAAGTGTATGTTTCATGGTTTTATACAGGATCAGGTTTTACCCTATCCTGAAATGTATACTGGTCTGAGTGCTTCCACGTATTCAATATTGTTACCTCTTCAAGGAATGAGGGATCCAAGAGCCTTCTCTCCCTTTTATGACACAAAAAAAGAGTGAGAGGTTAAAGACCATTGTCAACTCTCTCCATTTGGTAAGCAGTTAAAGGGGTAGTGGACCCAAGTAACATGTTCTGAGAGCCAGGTCTGTAACAACCATGGATTGCTACTCTGGTAGAGCATTCTGGAACGTAGTTTGTGAAAAGCACAGTCTAGAGATTTCAGAGTACTCAGGCCAACTCACAGACATCCATTTATTTATTCACCCCATCCATTCACAAGCCAACCAACAAACTCTGGAATCTTCCAGGTGCCATATGCCCCATTTCATGTTCTAAGACATCAAAGGTGATTAGATGAACAGTGTTTTTGAAATCATGGAGCTATCATTTAATATTCCTTTTTCTCATGAATTTATGGCACCCAGGTGAGAAACCTTCACCCTTAGGATACAAACCTCTAAATGAGCAAGCTGTTACAAACGAATTAACTGAAGTAGAATAGACTCTAGAGAGCTCAAATAAAAGATTAAGTCAAAACCCAACAAAATATAGACTAGGAATTGGGTACTTGTGGTGGTGGGGGAAGCCAAAGGGAGAGGGGGAGAGGAATATAGGGGGAAGGGAAGGAGAGTGCAATCAATAATCCATTGTATATACCACAAAATTAAGAAAAATAAGGGAAGGGGTGGGCTAGGAGGGGTGGGTGAGCAGGTTGAAAGGGCGGCATTGATCAAGAGGCGTTGCATTCATAAACCTCTTTGTTAAGTGGCAACTCTTTTGTGCCAACTACTTAAAGATAATAAAAGTATTTTTAAAAACACAGAAAAAATAGCCTCAGTTTTAAGTTGCTAATATCTTGTTGAAAGCCATGTTAAATCATGACCGGGCTCTGCCCATGTCGCCCTGCTTAGGGATTTGAATCTGCAGATCTTCCCTTGTGCTACTAACTGCTAACTTTTGGGCCACACACCAGAACGTCTCATTCCCCCATGGCGTGGCATCCAAGATGAAGTCTGAGCACCCCCCCCCCAACATGGTCACCTGAGGGTTTCCAAACATAGTGGCAGCCAGCTCCTTTCCCAGAGTCCCTCTCCTTCCTGCCAGGCATGTTCTCTGAGGAACAAACTGGGCTCTTTTCTGATTCCACCTCACTGTGTTGTTATTTCTCCATTTCTTCTTTCTAGAATGCCATTCTCTGTCTCTGTACTCTACTGGCTCTTCTCTGATCAGCATCCCTTGTCAGCAATTTCAGAATTTTCTCTTTCCAGTAGCTCTGCTAGAAACCTTTTTGTAGTGTGACTCGAGTAATTACGTCCTTGTCTGTTTTTTTAGATGGATGTGGATTTCCTTGATGGATAGAAACTGTCTTAAAAAAAATCTTGCTTCGGTACAATGTGACTTACCAAAAATACATATTGATTTATTGACTAAAAAGTTAAAAATAAAATAACCTTATTCTACTGGTCTGCTTTAAATGAATGAACATAAATACATGCGTGTATGTGTGTGCATGTGAAAGCTTTTCTTTTATTTTTTGTTAGTGAAGTTTCTGCAAGATAAGTTTGTATAGCTTTTAGTTTTAGTCCAATTTACTTCAATGGAGAATGACAAAAATAGTCAACATTTCAGCATTTGTCAGTGCCCTGTGGATCAAATTTTAGTAACTACCTGAGTTTTACAGCTTGAATGCAAAACTATGAATTTCAGCTTTCTCACATGTCTACACCCTTTATCTACTTCCCACTCTTGTTCTGCTTAGAAACTAATATTGTCCAAACTAATTTGTGACATTATTGTATGAGGGACTGTGTTCAGACTATTATATTTATCTATCTATCTATCAAGACATGATATTATATATATATATATATATATATATATATATATTTAATAGAGAGGAGAGAACACGGTCTTTTTTGTGGGATGATTTGAAGGGATCAGAGGAAAAGAGAATGGTTGGGTGAAAAATATCAAAGAGCACTACTTCAGTGTATTAAGAAGGTTTAATGAAAATCTGGTAGCTGTTTAATAATGGGATAGTGGAGATCGAGAAGTAAGAATGAGTAAGAGAATTAGTAGTGAAGTACATGAGTGCATGTGTGAACTACCAGGGTGATAGCTTCTTGAACAATTAACATACACTTGAAAGGAATGAATGGCAGGATGGTAAAGCATGGCCTGTCTAGGGTGGGGCTCTAGCAGAAAGGGATAGGCAAATGTGGAACCTGAATGTGCCAATACAAGAGCTTGAATGCAGGGGCTGGGAGTTGTTCCTTAGCATTTTCTTTCAAAGCTGATTCCCTACCACTTGAACCACACCTCCATTCTGGGTTTTTGCTGGTTAATTGGAGATAAGAATCTCATGGACTTCCCTGGCTAAGTTGGCTTTGAACCCTGACCATCAGATCTCAGCCTCCAGAGTAGCTAGGTTTACAAGTGTGACCCGTCAAAGCGCTGCTGGTATAAATATTTCATATACATGTATGCGAAAGGAACAATGATGCTTTTGAAATTGGTTTGAGAAGGAGATAAAAGAGGCAGAGTGGGCGTGGTGTCAGTCAAACCCGTTGTAAAATTAATGCTGAGAAAAACCAGAATGTTGCCTTCCCGTTCCTACACGCCCTTTTGATTTAAAATATCATTTTAAGATTGGATGTAAGAAGCACGCTTACCTAAAAATTGTAATTACTAAGTATTTGGTCAAAGTGCTTGTCTAGGAGGCCAGGAACAGAGACAGAGCATTCCTAGGATGTGTTCTGAATGCAGACTCCGCTACTCATGAGCTGTGGGACCTAGGCCAGCTGCCTGCACAAGCCCAGGAGCGCTGGATAGGATAGCACGTCCTGACCTGCCTGTCATGTGGGGAGGAACAGAGATTGGAAAGAAGAGCAACTTGTAAACGCCTCTGTGCTTGCTTGCCACGCCCCCCGGTGACACACCTGGACTGACCTAGAACTGTCAGCCTCCATTGATTGGAGCCTTCAGAGCAGGCAGGGCTGCTCCTATTTCTGGCTGTTTGCACAACATCAGCGTAGCAGCGAGGACAGCTGGGCCTTTAATAAGTACTGTGCTTGATGCCACCCCGCCCATGCCAACAGCCCGCCTGGGCAGCGTGCAGACACAGAGGCTTGCTGATCAGTTGGCCACTGTTGGGAAACCCACTCCTCCCATTTCAGCGCATTGTGACAGCAGCTCCTGGCAGGGTGGCAGTATGGGAAATCATGAGATATGAATCTTCTCATTTCTCAAAGAGTCCTGTTGCTGTCATACCTGTAATCCCTGCAACTCCTGGGCAGGGCAGGCAGAGGTGACTTTATGTGGCCATCAAGCTGCAAGCTGGGGGAAGCTGTCTCCTGGTCTTTGTTTTGTGTTTCCTTCTTTTGGAGAACTTGACTAAAACTTGGATCAAAATTAAAACTGGCCAAAGCTCATTCTTAAGTCAAAGTCAGGGAAAGAATAACTCATCTGCCAACCAAAGACTTGGATGAGGACTAGATTGGATGAGGACTAGGGCCAAGGACATTAGTCTAGTACACTTGTGAGCATTTCTGTATGTTTCCAGTGACTACGAACTGAGGGAGAAGATGAACCGGATGTGATTGACGTAATCCTGTTAGCCAGGAGTCTTGACGGAACCACAGGGGAAATAGGAAGAGGTCTACCAGCACAAACACCTGTCTCTGACACACACATGTTCCTGTCACCATGATGTTCTGCCTCACCTCAGGACCAAACTTTGGACCAAAACCTTTAAAACTCTGA
Organism: Dipodomys ordii; assembly: GCF_000151885.1. Taxonomy (NCBI): domain Eukaryota; kingdom Metazoa; phylum Chordata; class Mammalia; order Rodentia; family Heteromyidae; genus Dipodomys; species Dipodomys ordii. The sequence continues at coordinate 531,164 of NW_012267224.1, forward strand.
GTCAAGATAAATGGAATGCCTGACTAATTCATCAAGGAGTGCCGTAGATGGCCAGGACATCATTAGAAGTCAGAGAGAAGCGCAGACATACTCTCCCTCACAGTCTTCTGATAAAACAGCCCAGCAAATATTTGCACATTGGGCTCTTGCTTTACAGACTTGAGACAGGGAGTTTTGGTTTTTAAGCCACACAATCTCTAGTCATTTGTTACAACAGTCCTAGCAACTAGTACATAAGGGTCTATGGGTATGTGACGAACTTTCCTCGTCATCTGGCCATATATTTGCTTAGTGAATACAAGGAAGGCCTACTTGTCATCTGTGGCTATGCCGAAGCTGAGCAAAGCTGATACGATTAAGCCAAATCAAGACAAACCATTCGTATAATTAGACATAGCAAGCAATTGAAGAGGCAGATGTAGGAAGCTCAATCCAAACCACAAAAGACTGAAAGAAAATCCACTAAAAGCAAAGGGACTGGGTGTCATGAATCAAGGGGTAGAAAAATCAAGGGGTAGAACACTTGGGAGGCAAGCATGTGGTTCTCGGTTCAGTCTCATGTACCGTGTGTGTGTGTGTGTGTGTGTGTGTGTGTTCACTCTGTGAATCAGCCTGAGTCCAGTGTGAAGTCACTGGCTTATAGCTATGACCTACATTCCTCGCAGAACAAGGGTGAAGGACCGGAGAACGTGAAATCCCATTGACTCTATCCTCATAAAACCTCATTGACACCCTGCATATCTTCCAGGACCACTTTTCAAGATGGATCTGCGCAGAGTGAGCCTGGAAGAGGGCAAAGCGAATAAAATAAAGACAGACTCATTTGCTCATGTATCTGCTCAAAGTTATTTCTGCCCGCCTCCCGTAAATAGGCATTGAGTTCTTCCTAGAAGTTGGGGGCAGAGAAAGGAAGAGGGCCCAATCGCAAGCCAGTGCGCCCAAACCACGCATCCCTGCCCGCTCTGCTCATGGTGTTTCTTGGTCAGCCAGTCACGCTTCCTTCCCCTCCCCCCCAAATGAAGTGAAGCTGTGGGGCAGTTCAAAGTCTTGGGGAGAGCTTACGGTCCTGAATAAAATGAGGAGATAAGAAGGAAGCAATCTGTCATTGACACTTCTTTTTCTTTCGTTTTTGACTGTGGATATAATTCCTGGTCTACGGAGGCCCATCATGCAGTAACAAAATAAAGAGAAATAAGAGAATTTCAGAAGTCATGATAAGCAGAGAAGAAGGCTAGAGGGGTGGTAGTATCTGGACGGCATGGTTATGTTGAGAGAGTAGCCCTTACGCCTCCCTCTCTCCATCGATGTGAGTTGTGGACAGAGGATTTGAAGCCATATGCATTGAACGTTGTGCAAATGTTCCTCATAGGAGTATCACAGGTATCAGAGAAATACAGATGCTAAAGACACCCTCAGGATTCTGTAGAGATTATAGAAAGCTGAGCTCATTCTTGAAGGAAAAGATGAGACGAGGAATATATACACTGTACAAAGTGAAAACTTACATCTATGATTGGTCCTCCAATAGAAGGCCTTCATGCACTGCTAGGGTCTGGTCTGATTTTAAAGGTCTCATGGAATGTGTGACTGTTTACATTCCCATATCTATGTATTCACGCATGCAGGTTCGCAATATGAAGAAATAAAATTGACTGAAAACAGGGAAGACTGTCTAAAATATAAAATCTGAATGTATGCACCCTGGACTGGCTGTTCACAGCCTGCTGGGGGATGTTATAAAAGAGATTCAGGAACCAAATTATTTCAAGGAACTCTTCCTTGAGGAGCTGAAAGGATTTGGACTTTGACCATTTCTGAGAAACAGCAACTGATTTCTACACAGAAAGGCACTTATTTCATTAGACATAAAAATCATACTTACAAGAATCATACTTTTAGGGAGAAAGCTTTTACAAAAAAAAAGCTCTTGATGTTCAGCTGTAGAGACACCACACAATTTTGTTCCTAGGTTATTTAGACTTTTGCAATATATTCAAATATGTTAAGATGCAAATGTATGTTTGTGGGGGTGGGAGGTGTTTCAGCCTTCTGATCTTGATGTGAAATACAATTTTCATAAAGCATATAAATGGTTTTCTTTGGACCAATAGAAACATTTAAATACATTTCTTTTATATTCATTTACTGCATAGGACTCTTTCTCGGAAGGCTTCTCCTACAGAGCATTTTATACAAAGAGCTGAGAAAGTGACAGGTACATACAAATTACTTTGGGGGAAAAAAAACAAGAAAAAGAAAATGAACCTCTAGATGTCAATGGAAAAGTACTTCATAAGACTCTAGCTCCTTCAGTTGTGTTGTTAATGATGGTGATGATGTCATCCAGTTTGCCATCACTGTGATTTGATGCCAGAATTAGAAACAGCAGCCACATTCTTGCAGACACCTGCCCACTAGAAACTAGCCTTGAAACCCAAGAAACCATCAACTAGAAGCATTTACAACTGTCACCAGGCCCATCAAAAGCCCCGGCCAACCTCTTTCTGTTTATTTATAAATTATACATATATTGTGTCTCTTTAGCACTGAAGTTCTCAGAGTTTAGCACCCCTGGAAACACTTTTGACACTTGAAAAAACTACCTTTGATCAGCTCAGAATATTTAACTGGTAAAGAAGGGAAAAAATGGGGGAGGGGAGATGAAGAGATGTTTTTCTGATTATTCTAAGCCATGGCAAGCAGGGTCTATCCCTGTGATTATTAACCAAACAGGGCAGAAGGGCTGATCAAAAAGGAGGAGTTGCTGTTCAGCAACTTCAGAGTAGGACAACTTGGCTTGCTACCTTTGTTGCAAAGCAAAGCCCTCTTTCTCAGTCAAATAAAAAGCAGGAGATAAAACCAAGGAAATGAACTGGGAGTCAATACTGTCCTGAATGAACTAGCATGCACCATACAGTAACGTGAACCATAGTAAATGGGTGGAATGGTATAAAAATTGGAAACGTGTTTGACCCTCTTAGATTGATTTTGTAACTTATGTAAAGATAGCACTTAGTCACAGGTACACCAAGACTATGGAGAGAACAATGAAAACGTTAGCACCTTTGTTGTCGCTTCCGAGAAAGAGCACTTGCCCCCATAGCCAGACCCTATCTTTATATTGTCCTGTCATGGGTTTGAGCCAAAATTCTGCTTCTGACTAACTGGCTGTGGGATCACTTGCACATCTTTCAGTGTCTCTAAATATTGTTTCCTCACCTGCAATCATACATTAATAATCTCTTTGTTCTAGATCTCAATTCATTAACCACCCATCACACTTCAATTTCTAGATATAAAATTAGTCTTCAATGAAAACTTACTCCTTTCTTTTCCGTAAACTATCTGTGCAGTTAGCATCATATGACCAATATGAGATTATTAGAGGTTGTTTGGTTAACATTATAAACTGTTAACATGCAATATTTCTAGCAGTATCTCTCTACCATAGTTTTCTCCGTGTTTGTCAAGAGCCAGATGACCTTGGGTTCAAGTCCAACATGGGCTGTGTGACCTTGGTGAGCTTTCCTGGCTCAGTATACCCTCGCTGCACATGGTGCCTATAGACCAGGACCGTGGACTCTCTTCACAGAAGTAGAAAGGGAAATTAAATACGGCAACACTTATAGAGGTATAGCAAGTACAGATACACATCTGTATTCACTAAATGAATACATTTTACAACTTAAATGAGAAACTCCATCTATCATTGGGAAAGCAGTGATAGGAGAGGGTTGGCCTGGATCTTTGTATTACCCAAATATGAAGTGGTTTATAAAAAAATTACAGAATCAGTGCTGTGAATCAGAATACTATCCTTGAATCCCTACGTGAGAAGAGGTTAAAAACAAATCCTCATAATTCAGGATATATAAGATAGCCCAGTGGGGTTAGTTAGAAAACCACTTCAAATCAGAAAAATGAGTAACTCAAGGAGAAGATGAATGGGAAGCCAAGCTGTGGTATAGACTGAAATCACTCTGGGCTAATGGGTCACTCACAGAGGGCCTCCTGGAAGAGGGTTTGTAGTGACACATAGAGGGTCATGGCATTGGACAGCTGAAAGAAGGTTGAACTTCAACCTTCCCGATGAGTCCTCTCCCCTTGGATGAGCCCTTTCCTCCGTACTCATCCCACTGCCCAGCAAGGGGGTAACACTCCCCGAAGAGAGAGTTTCTGAGCCAAAACATGTTGAAAACACCTGGCTTGGCCAGACCCCAAGTCCAACCTGTCCCCATCTGGGAGTGAGTTCTCTTCCGCATATTACTTTCAGCCTCAGTAGGGATGCTAATCACATCAAACTCTTTATTTGGTCAATAAACAAGAAGAAATTGCCCATTATCCTACATATACCCTGAGAACAAAGAATGCTTTATTAAATTTACCTTGTTTTTCTATCATTATGTTTCTCTTCTGCAATGGCCACTGAGCTGTGTAACGGCTGGTGGTTATAGAACAGATAATAAAGCTTATTAGTATAATAGCCTATGAGGAACCAACGGGAGAAAAGGTCGAGTCTAAATGCTCACAGGGACCCTGGGATTTTAATTCCAAAATTAGGCCATTTGAAGGTGGGAGGGGGCTCTGGTTTGTTTTGATTGGCACAGTATTTAGCACTATGCCCAGAAGAAATGTGATAAAGAAAGACTGCAATCCAAAGCAGTGCTGGTGGAAGATGTCAGGAATGTTGAAGAATAAAATGTAAGCTCTTGCTCTGAAATATCCTACACAAAAAACCCAGGCTGATGTTGGGTGCCGGCGGCTCACGCCTGTAACCCTAGCTACTCAGGAGGCTGAAATCTGAGGATGGTCGTTTGAAGCCAGCCTGAACAGAAAAAAACAAAAAACAGAAAACGAGACATTTATCTTCAATGAACTGGAAAAAAAGTTGGCAGTTGAGGCATGCCTCACGTGATAGGACACCAGCCTTGGGCAAAGCAGCCAAACAAGAGGTGAGGCCTTGAGTTCAGGTCTCAGTAAGAGGCTTACCTGGAGAATGGAAGGAAGCGTGAGCTGGACAGGATTCACCTGGTCCCATCAGAAGGCATACTTTCACAGGGCCAGATGTGTTAGATGATGAGGCTAGGGACAAAAAAATCATCTCAACCGCTGTGCAAGATTGGATCATTGCTGGAAGAGCAGTGTGGAGGAAGGAAAGCGACTGCCTGAATTCTTCAACCAAGGTTCCAGGTGCCCAGGAGTTCCATGGGTCAGCTTTATGTAATGGTCAGCTGGTGGGAATATTATCCTGCATTATATCTTGGATATAAATGATGTCCTAAGACCTCATGCTGACATCTGTCTGCCATTGTGAGATATTTAGAAAGTGGAGAGGCCACAGCACAGGAGGGAAATAGTTAAGATTTGATAGGTATCAGATTGGAGCCTTATGATTTAATCTTGCCTTTGAAAGAATGAGAGAGAATGCATGAGAGAGAGAGAGACAGACAGACAGACAGACAGACAGAGGGAGGGGGGAGAGAATCACACACTCTGTTTCATCCCCTGTGAGGACTTACACACTGCCTCAGCTCTCTGCCCATAAGACTATCTCCTGATGTGTGCTCTTGACCTTCAACCTTTAGAACCATAAACCAAAATTAACCTATTTTCTTCTTAACTCACCCAGCCTACGGCTTTTGGTAGGAGGAAACGGACTAAAATACTCTCCCAACAGGTTTTGAAAAAACAGGCCTAATTCATTCCCCCCACCCCCCCCACCCCCAACCAAATGAAGTAGGACACTACAAAATTGTTGGAAAATTCTGGTTAATCTGCTACTCGGCAGCCTGGAACTAGATACTTGGGGAAATCTCCATGCCCTTGAGATCTTACTCACGGTCCAAGGTGTGTTTTCAAAGTGGTGTGTTTGATTTTTCCATGACAAACCTGGGTATTGTTCCTCCCTGCCTCACTGATTTGGAAGCATTTCTAGAGCCTTCAGAATTGTCCATCTCTCACCCTCTGCTCCCTCCACATCACAGACTGCTGTCTCCTTCTGGCTTTTAAATCTGCAGGCAGAATCTCCCTCCCCTCCTCCCCCATGTCCCTCTTGAATCTCTGCCTGTGACCTTGGGTGTGTCCTTGAGAGTGGATTCTTTAGGATTCATGCACTGACAGGGTCAGTCACTGCCCGGCTCTGACCCATTGATCAGATGTTACCACAGCTCCATTCAGCAAGCAGCACATCACGTTTCCCATACTTCAGTACTTCTTTTTCATGCATTTTTAAATTGTTATTCTAAAGGTGATGTACAGAGGGGCTACAGTTAAATAAGTCAGGTAAAGTGTACGTTTCCTTTTTGAACAATGTCACCCCTTCCCTTGCTCTCTTCGTGTTTTTTAATATGAATATTTTTTATTGTGAAAATACCATACAGAGGGGTTATAATTCTATGAGCAAGGTCATGAGTACATTTCTTATCAAGCATTGTTGCCTCCTCCTTAGTTTCCCCTTCCCATCCCTTCCTATCTCCCCCCACTCCCCACCCAAAGCTGTAAAGTTTGTTTTTCAACATAATGTCTTGTGTATCTCATTGTTGCAATGGGTCTACCTATATCCCTATTTAAACAATTTGTTTTTTCCCTTCCCCTCCCCAAATTATACCAACATCAAATACAGTGAAAGCAGGTTTGTTTCCTCCCCTCCCTGCCCACAAGTTGTATAGTTCATTTCCAACACAGTGTCCAGGGAGTAGCACTGCTGCATTTGTCACCCTTTGTCCTCCATTCTGTGCCCTCCCAAAGACTGATAAACGAGCAAACAAAAGGAAAAGAAAACAAAAGCAGCAACAAAGAAAGCAACGTCTTGTTTTTGGAAATCATTATTTTATAGGATCAGATGTTAATAGATAATGTGACTTTGTGTGTCTCTCCTAAGAAAATCCTCCTTGGGTCTCACTGTGTGTGAATGCCTAGAGACCTGCATAATTTATCATGTCTCAATATCTATATATCTATATCTATATATCCAACCAGTATGTTTATACTTGTAGATTTACAGGCACAGTCTAGCTACCACAAATAAGGGAAAACCATGCAATCCAGAGAAACATACGTTTCATGGTTCCCTTCAATACTTTTGAAAAGACTAAATATTCAGAAATTTAAGTTCTGTCAAAGTGGTAGCCACTTGATGTAGCTATGATTTTCTCTGGTACTAATTTGCTTTCCATTTTTCTGATTAGGAGGAAGGTTGAATTTTTAAAAATATATGTTTGCTTACTGATCATTCAGGTGTTGCTTCTGTTACTTAATTGATGTCTTGTTTAAATCAGTTCTTTTTTCCATTGATTTTTGTTTCACTTAAGATTTTCTGTGAGCGTGTAGGAGACCTTAATAAGCTGGGGAGAATAACCATTAGAGAGTTTTAGAAGTTGTCGATTCCCTCTCTTAGTTGTTGATTAAAATGAATTTTTTAAATTAAAAATAGTCCAATTCGTTTGTGGTTTGCATTCTTGGAGTCTTTTAAAATAGCTTTTCCTGATGCCTGTCTTAAAGGCTTCCTTGTGGATTTTCTTGTGAATGCATTAGCGCATCAGGCCTTTAAAAAATAAACTGTTTTTTATTTATGATGTGAGATAGAGAATGAATTATCTTCCTCCCACTGCTGGTATGATTAACTGACTAAGATGTATTTGCCATATATCTTATTCATACCATATATCATCTTATCAGGCATAAAATGAAGATATAGAGTTAACTTAGTGATCTCTATCATTGCTCATCCTACATTTGTCTAAAAATATACATTTGTTTTAAATACCACAGTTCTGAAACTCTTTTCTCTCTCAGGACCTCTTACCTTCTTTTTCTTTGCTTCAAACTTACTATAGGCCCTCTGGTTCCATAATGTTCTATGCCAATAACAGTAATGATTTAAATATTTTCTTTTAAAATTATAGAAATTTCACTGGATTCATAGTTAATTGGAAGAATTGGCATGATGGTGAATCTTTACATAAATACACACATATGTAGCAGTATGTTTTGTAAAAGTGCTAAGAATTTAACTCAATGCTTCACATTTGGCAGATGTTCTAACACATGAGTTAAACCTCCAGATCCACAATATGTGCTTTGTGTCATTTAATAACAGCATTAAAATTGTTCTACACAGATATTTTGTAGTTTTTGTTAAACTTATTGCTAAGGACTTTATAGGTATATAATGCTATCATTTATATTTGTATTCATGTAAACTTTCAGATTCATGTATTGCTATGGATGGATATGTAGGTATCCTTATCCAAATTCTGATATTGATTCAATGTGTAGAATATCCTAAGATGGCTCATATTTCTTCTTCAGTGTATTGTGGAGCTTCTCAGATTTGCAGTGTTCACATTTTTGGTTAAATGATTTGCTGTTGCTGAAGACAATCCTGTGTATTGTAGAGTATGCATTATATCTGGACAAACTTTTCTGAATGTTTATTGCTTGTGGTGTTGGAAGGGAGTGGAGCCTAAGTCCTAAGAGAGAAGAGAGAGAAGGGTAAAATTAGCAATCCCAGCTCCTCCCACAGCCCTCTTCTGCAGTAGCCATATCCCCATCCCCTCGTCTGTCAGGTTGTGACACAGCCAAAATCCCAGGACCAGGTTATTTGGACTCAGCAACCAACAAAATCATATGTCAAGCATTCAGTCTTGGGTATTGTCTTTTTATAGCGACACCAAACACAGTGAGAGCATGGATGAGGATAAAATACTGTCTGGATGGATAGGATTGCTTGATGGATACAATTGTGGTGACTAGGAGATGAATATGAAGGTCAACCACTTACCTGTTACCTAGTTTTTCTGTATCCTGGCTGTGTGGCCTCGGTCAGTTCGATCTCTCTGCTATGTCCTGTGGAAATACACTTAGACCCTAACTTAAGGGCTATGGCAAAGATCCAGCAATGCCAGTTATAGAAGTTCCCCAGATCAGCTCCTAACAAATGTTAAGTGCTCAGCAATTTAGCTTCTACCATCATAATTACTATTATTGTTGTTACTGCTGCTGACTGCGAACTTCCTTCTCTTCTACCCCACACTTGTGTGAAGTGAAGCATGAATTCTTAACAGCTACAAATTGCTTTTTGCTCTTTGAAGACATTTCACACATGTTAACAGCTTTCGCTCTGGTTTCAAATGGAAACAAACTTGTTTTCCCAGTGTGCACTGGGTCCCTTATGGAAACTGAGAGGCAGGGCATTGCCAGTCTGGAAGATTCAGGAACACAGAGAAGCCTACTGGGGTGTTATTTCCATGAGACTCCATTGTTGTGATGACAGGGACTTCCAAGTTCCCACTCTATTCTCTGTGTCCTTTCCCTTGAGGGGTTGGGACAGCGAAGGTCAACTAGACAGCAGAACTGAACCCTGTCGCTTTCAGGAAGATGGATTGGTTTCTTTTCATGCTCCTGATGCTCAAGTTGTCTCTCTCCCTGATGGGTGAAGTAGTCTCTGCCAGCTTCCAGGGGTTTAGAACAATGAGAGCATGTCACGTGGGAAAAGTCATATGGATCCCCTAATGTGGAAGCCTGAGACCCGCAGCTTTCCAGAGGGCATTCAGCCTGGAAGCCCCGCGGGGTCCTGTGGGAAGGAGAGACAGCACCCAGCCGAGCCCGGCAGGGGATTCAGGAAGCAGTTGGCTTCCTCTCCCTTCTGCAGATGCAGAGAGCTGGGAAAGCAAATCTTCTCTGAACAAACAGAATGGTTCTGAGCCAGCTTTAATGAGATAGGTGATTATTGGCGCCCCTCCCTGGGGCTCTAAGGGCTTTGGACAGATTTCTTTTGAAGTCCATACCTAACAAGGATTATACTTTTTGCTTGTTCGCTAAGGACAGGGCACTGCTTAAGCAAGAAGTACCAGCTCACACAGATCAAATTTCCAAGTGCAAGTGCTTAAACAAGTTCAGGTAACGAAAATGGGTCTATAGACCCATAGATTAAAAACAGCTTTCTATTTCTCCTTATCCACATAGAGTTATGACTAAGTTTATTATAATAATGATCACTAGTAGTGAATTATTTGGACATTTCCTGGGGACTATGGATGCATACGGTACACACACACACACACACACACACACACACAAACACACACACACACACACGCGCGCGCGCACGCGATTTCAGGATGGGATGTGCAGATTCATTTTTTTCCATCCTTCCCCTAATGATGTGACTTTGCTAGGTTTTCCTAAAGTCTCTCTGTGCATGTTTTCCCTCATATGTAGAAGCTAGAGTTAGCTAATGAACGTATAAGTGAATGTATCAGGTGATATGCAAGTGTTTACAAATGCATTAGCTGATATATGGTAGACTCAAGGGAGAACTCAAACAATGTCATTCTTTAGAAAGGCAAGGTCAAATTTCAGCAAAACATATACAAGGAAATGGGTATTTGAAAGAGGGGGGGTGGGGTCAAGGGGAAAGTGGTAGAGAAATGAAGAGGAGAAAAGGAGGACAATGAAGTCAAGAATCAATGTATATCCTACAAAATTAAGAAAAGTGAGGGAAGGACTGAGCTGAGAATATTGAAAGAGGTGACGTTCATCAAGAGGTGTTTTGTACAGTGATTTTAAGATAATAAAATAGCAATATTTGTGAATTATCTCCTACAAGGTTGACCTGAGAAAAAGCATTGCACATGAGATGATTTGAAGTATCTCAATCATTCAGACGTACTAGTAACTGCAACTATCCAACAGAAATGTTGTTCAGTAGCTCTAAACTTATATTTGAAATCCACAAATGCAGCTCCAACCTGTTTCCAACTTTAGATGTGTTTTGATTCCCTCTATACACCATGAGATTTACATGATAGTTCTCAGCAACCTAAGTGCCAAGGCTATCATGATGAAAGGGGTGTATTTACCTGGATTGGAAGCAGAGTTAATACAACTGTGGATTTACTTTGCTCTTGTAAGAAGTTCAATGCACAATAAGATTTTTCCACATTTTACCACCTTGGCAAATTCTTTAGTCTCCCGCCTCCCTTTATCTTCAAACCTTGGCTTGATACCTCTCCATGGATGGTTGTTTATTAGATGCTAGCTTGCATCTTTAATAGGATTTTCCACAATTAAAATATTTTGTTCATTAATAGGGGAAGTTTTCAAGAAACCTACGACTGTTGAGACAACCAAATCTGGCATAATCTGAATACATTTCTTACTGTCGTTAAGTTTAGTTTGAGTCTTTGCATTTTTGAGTACTGCCAAGACCCTGATTGGGAGGCTTGCCTCCCAAGGTATGCCTTGGTTCCTTCTGATGCTAAGTGTCCAGTGCTCCTTCTGAGTGAATGTGTGCTCACTTCCTGCTGAGGGCGAAGTCCATCCTGTGCTACATTCCTGATACTGTGACCACTGGAACTCCTTACTCAGAGTCAGGGAACTGCAGTCCTAATGATGTGGGAAGCAGAAATAGGAGGATTGCACTCTTAAGACAGCCTGGGTAAAACATACTGTCTATAAAATAACTAACCTTCTAAAAGGGCTGGAGGTGTGGCTCAAGTGCTCATGTGTTCAAACACAGGTCATCAATTCAAACCTCAGGAATGTCTTCCTCTCCAAAAATAAAAAAAAATGAGAGAGAATAAGAATGTATTAGAGAACATTTACTCACTTAAGTTTACTTCTGAAAGGAGAGGGACATTTGTTTGTTAAACTTTGTATAGGCATGTGCTAATGCCTATAATCTTAGCTACTCCAGAGCACAGATTGAGAGGATCAAAGCTTATATCCAGCCCAAGTTCCCTCCAAAACCAAACCATCATGTACATGAGACTTCATATCACCAAAGAAAGTTGAATGTGATCGCATGCATCACTCATCCCAGATTAGTAAGAAGTTAACAGGATCATATTGGTCCAGACCTATTCAGACATAAGCATAACATCTAATTTTTAAGAATAACTTAAAGCAAAGGAGAGACAGGGGCTCAATTGGTATGGTAACTGTCCAGCAAGCACACGGTTCGGAGTCCAAACCTTAGTGATATTCTACACACAAAAACAAAGAAAGAGGAAAGAAAGGAAGGAAGGAAGGAAGGAAGGAAGGAAGGAAAGAAGGAAGATGGAAGAATGGAAGGAAGGAAGGAAGAAAGAAAGAAAGAAAGAAAGAAAGAAAGAAAGAAAGAAAGAAAGAAAGAAAGAAAGAAAGAAAGAAAGCCTACAACTTTGCATCCTTCCTATAGTACTCAGCGCATACGGAATGCCAGGGAATATTTGTTGAATGAATTAATGGCTGAATAAGTACTCCAGGAGCATCACCTGACTTCTTGGAGTGACAGTGTGAATCCAAGGAAAGGTAGATAGCCAGCCATTATTGAATGCATAAGGATGTAGTAAGGAATCTGTACCAGGTATGTCCCAGTACCCGGACAGGTCGAGAGAGTTGTGGATAGAAGTTGTGGTGGTGTGTCTGTGAGAGGGGAGGAAGAATTAAGCTGATGCCCTTCAGCTTTGGGACAGTGCTCTGAGAAAGTGTGTCTCTGGACTGAAGGTAGCTATGAGAAAACAGGCTAGAAACCACATCCCTGTCAGGTGGGGTTCAGCTGGAACTCAGCATGGCTTCCAGTTCCCAGTGGCTACAAGTGGGCTGTTGATCTGAAGCCTACACTCCCCCTAGTGGTGCTGCTGGAGACAGAGCTGAGTAGAGGCCCTTATGGAGCCTTGGAGATCCACTTCTCCATGTGGTTCAAGCTCTTCCTCTACCTGGAGCCTTTCAGACCTTTTCCAGCTGTGTTTGGATTGCTTTGGATGTTGTTCTCCTTACCAACACAACCAATCTCTCTGTGAATGACGCTCCCCCTTGCAAGAAGGACTGAAGAAGTTGTGACAAGACACTTGCTGCAGACTCCCCCCGCAGACTCCTTTACTTCTTCAGTTCATGGACTCGGGGACCTAAGTTGTACTCCATGTCTGCCACTAGCCAAGGCTCAGGGCTCTTTATTGAAACAGACATCTCCATCTCCTACTGCCTTATGTTTATTAAAACTGTTTCCATAAACAAGTAAATACATGCTGTAGCATCCATGTCGACTGCCCCATGGGACCGCATGTTCTATTAACTATCCTAACTCTCCTCCTTTGCCCTTCCGGCTGCGGCATTCTGGGTAATCACACCCCTACTTCAGGAGGGGAATGGAACATGTGTGCTCACTTTCTTTTTACTTCACACCCCTGTCACCACCATGACATCAGCCAGTCCTATCCCACAACCACCTCTCCCCTGAGTCTGGTCTATAGAAGAGAGCCGCCCCGGATCATGGGAGCGAGGATCTGAGCAGGGCAACCACCGTGCAGATGATCAACCTCTAGAAGACGTTGGGGCCTCATAGACTGGACTGGATCAGCATGCCTACTTAGCACTGCCTGTTTATTTTCTGTTGTGCCATCTGCTAAGACAACTCAGGCATACCGACTTTGTTCAGCTTGAGCCAAGTTAGTAGTGTTTGTGTTTTCCCCTGAGTTTTATTTGCCAGGAAGTTAAAGCCCGCATCCAGAAAATGAGCTCTCAATTCAAAAATTCTTGCCCATTTGGGCTTAAGCTTGGGCCTCTTAATGAAGCATACTTCAACAGTAGTCACCGTGGTTTCCGTCCGGCCTCTGTTGGTACAGAGTCTTGTGGACTCTCTTCTTATACAGACTGAGTGCATCGAAGTTGAGCTATGGTGGAATTCACAGGTGAATTGATCTGGTAGCAGAGGAAAGAAGTAAGGACACTGCCTGTGAAGATAAGACCTCTGCCGAATGATCTAGCTCAGAATGGGCTTACTCTAGGAAATGGCAAGCCATCCCTAACCCAAGAGAGGCAGAGCTTCTGAAACTCTGTGGCTAGGGGCATCCAGGTATACATCCCCATTCCCACATTTCAAGGAATAAGGTTCACATTCACAGCCCTGAGCTTAGCTTAACAGACTTAGGCTTTCTTAAGCATTAGTGTTGTCACTAACTCTCTAGCAATGTGTACTGTACTGTCTTCCAGGGTGGAAACTGTTGGCTTCTTTTGAGCTGCCAATGAGCAGCCTCTGATGGTTAATTCTTTCTGGGATGTCTATATCACGCAGCCCAAGCCAACATGAGGCCACTGTGGACTCCAAATCTTCCCAGTACCTGCGACATCCTATTTTGACACCAGGGTCTTTACCCCTTAGTTATCATAAATGAGATATCCAGCAATGAGCTACTTGTACCAAAAACTGCCTAGGCCCAGATATTCCACTAAGCATCGCATAGGCTTCACCAACCTACTCTCTGAACAGCTGTTTATTCAGCCTACTTCTGTTATTATTTTTTATTTTTTAGTAGAATGCTAATTGCAAAAGATCTATGGGTAGAAATTCTTCCAAACTAGGATCAAGAGATTTCTTTGTAGAAAATGTTGGGAAATGTATGAGGAAATGAGAAAAGTGGGCAGAGAAATCATGCAGTTGTTCAGAACTGACACCTGTGGAGAGAGAGTAATTACAGAAAGAATAGAGATTCCAGTGCTGGTCTATGAATGATTGGCCACACTGAGCTGGGATTCACCGGAGTCACACACATTCCACTGGCCAGCTCTTGTCCTCAGTGAGCCTAGACACTGGTGGTGAGCAGCACTAGGAGGCACAAATCAGCAGTAACATGAGGAAAGAGGCAGATCCACCAGTTGAGGCTGTTGTTCAACTATTTCTCCTCCAAGCAAACACCCTTTGCAGCACCCTAGCATGGCTACCTCCTTTGCTTTGGGGCATAGCCATTCTATTTGCACAAAAACACCAATTATTAAAAGTGTGGTATGAAGATTCTCTTTTCAGGATTACAAATGATGATCACCAAAGACGGATCATCTGATTCACAACTGAATTTATAGCTGTATCTCAAAATGGTTACAATCTCTTACTTCCCAGAGCAGCACCTGCATGAAGGGGTCTGACCCTTCCTTGAACCTTTTTTTTGTTGGTCATGGGGCCCGAACTCTGGGCCTGGGCACTGTCCCTGAGCATTTCAGCTCAAGACTAGCACTCTACCACTTGAGCCACAGCACCACTTCTGGCTTTTTCTGCTTATGTGGTGCTGAGGAATAGAACCCAGAACCCAGGACCTCATGCATGTGAGGCAAGCACTCTAACACTGAACCACCTTCCCAGCCCTTCCTTGAGCCTTTGATTATGCCTGCAGACTGTGCAGAGATAGACTAACGGGCGTGAGAAAGGAGGAGGAACAAAGTATGAAGTATGATTATGTAGGGAGGTGTCAAAGTCATGTTTGGTATGGAACACCTGTGGAAAATTAGGGGGAGTTTCCCTCAAGGCTTGTTAAATAAGGAAGACATAGTGTATTTCTCTACAAGGAGATTACAACGGAGTTGCCAAGAAGAGTCAAGGCAGGACAGTGATAATTACTGAATAGACCTACCGTGGGCTGGGGATGAGGTTAGATGGTTTTGCAACTTATTTTTAACCTTTAAATCTCATTACAATTCAAAAATTTGTGCTAGAATTATTTTTTAAAAATGAAAGACTTGAGGCTCAGAGATGATGTGCTCTGTCTGAACTCTGCAGACAAAAAATGATGCATAAAAGATTAAACAGCTTAATTTTCTACTGGTATGAATAGATATGGCATTTTTTAATTAAATGTATCTGGTCACTTGCAATCATAAAATGTTAGAACTTATAGAAATAGTAGGGGTTATTCTATAGATCTGGAGTTGGCAAACTTTCTTGGTAAAAGGCCAAACTGTAAATATTTTAGGCTTTGTGGAACAGAAACTCTCTGTCCAAACTACTCAACTCTGCTGTCCTTCAGCCAAAGCAGCCAAGGACACTATGTAAATGGCTGCAATAGCTGTGTTCAAATACAACTACATTTACAAAGCTATATAGTGGCTACAGTGGTTGCTTGTCCACCCTAGCTTTATATTCAGAACACACCCTGGTACAGCGAGGAGCAGTTTTCTCATGGTTACTAGTGGGAACAATGCTGAAAGCAACTTTCATTTTTTTCTTATCCATGTATAATGAGTGCACTGAACTGATCTCCTGGGTCTTTGGGTACCTAACAGGAAAACAAGGCAGTTACTTACATGAGGAGGAAGATGGGAAGAGATCCAGGATCCTCCAGGACCATATGAAGTCAACGAGGGGGAAGCCTTACAGGTTTACCAAAGTTTGGCGATAACAGATTGGGACTCCTAGAGGCTGGGTGTAGAAGGACACATTTTGGAAAGCAAGAAAGTGGTCCAGATGGGAATAATCCTGAATGGGAAGGATTGGTCAGGTCTGCTGAGGTAAGCTCAGTGCAAGCTCTCTTGCATTTCACATTTGACAGCAATGGGAGAAGGCTCAAGTCTCAAGTGGCCACTTGAGGATGGAGAGACAGGGGTGTGCTTGTGGGGAGGGTGGCAAGCAGAAGGACAGTTTGGTGAAATTAGAAACCATGGTTACTTTGTGAACAAAGCAGGTCATTGAAAGTTGCTAAGCCACGGGGGAAAACCCCATCCCTTATCACTCCCCCCTTCTGATAGTTTTCACTAGGTTTTATGGCTTATTTTCATAATACATACTGTACGTTGGTTGTGTTCACCCCTTGATCATCCTGTCTTCTTTCTGTGTCTTCTTCTGGTATTTTCTCCCAGCCAAACAATCTCCCTTTCTTGAGGAACATGAACTATTGGTCATGGTTTGTAAGTGAGGAAGGAAAGGTAAGGAAATTCAAGATCGTATCCCAGATTGTATGCCGGGTATGAGTCAAGCTGCTGTAACTGGTTTACCTCGAGTCACAGCCAGGATGGATTGTTGTCCCAGAATCCCACAGGTGGAGTGGCAAACACAAGAACCACTTAGTTTTCACAGTTTTGAAAACAGAGAAGTCTGAGAACAGGTCATCAGCCAATCTGATATCAGGTGAGAACCATCTTCTTGATTTGAAAATAGCTTGTTCTTTGTGTAGCTGCTCTGAATCAAGAGAAAAATGCTCTTCTATCTCTTCTTACAAAGACACTAATTCCATTCATAAGGGCTCCAATCATCTCCTAAAGGCCCACACCCTAAATGCTGTCACACTGGGAGTTAAGGCACTAACATATGAATTTAAGGGGACAAATTTATCCCATGCCATTTGGAACCCCCACATGCATCCTCTACATGAAGAAACCACAGACTCTTATATCTTGGTTTGTATGGCTTATGTTGTTTCTCTTTGTTGTTGTGTCATAGTAGGTTTACATATTCTTCCCTGAGGTCTTCCTCCATTACCCTACTCTTGTGTTCCTCACTCATACCTAGAAGGCAGGTCTGGGCCATTCACAGATAACACTGAGAGAGAGAGCTGGTGCAGGCTTTGATACATACTCATACTCTCTTAGAGTTCAACCAGAATAGATTCAGCCCAGACACTGGGTCAGATAATTGCCACACATTAAAAAAAATGTATAAGTCTTATCTAAATCTGTAGGGGAGAGGGGAGAAGCAGAGTCAACTCCAGTAGAGAGGTGGTGTCATAGATCCTAGTATTGTCTCAGGTCATCCTGGGATGGAATAAGCTGAAGAAGTCACTGTTAGGTAAATGGGCATGTGAATGAATGGTTATCAAGCAGCCTGACAAGAGTTATAACAGATGCAAGATATAATCAATGCCCAGGACTGGCAATGTCCTGTTCCAGAGGAAAGGCAGGTCAGAGCTCCTGAAATAAAGTGCTTGATGACCTGGATGCTGAGGAAAATTATATGTCAATAAGATGAGAATGCCATTATAATATTTCTTATACACAGGTACATACCTTGGAAGCAGAAGGTGAGGGAAGTGAAGATGGAGAAATGCAGTGGCGACATGTGTTTGTATAATGCACACATGCAGGTGTTATGTCCTTTAATCCAGTGGCTTCTTGAACTGGATTGTATAAGCACTTCAGTGTGACAACAAGGAAAGTAAGTCCCAGAGAAATGAAGCTATTTTCCCCAAGGTTGTGTTATTAGCACAAAACAGAGCCCAAATTCAATGCTGGCTGGCTCAGACCAACTCCAAAAGGAAGATCACAGAGGCTGATGTGCCAAATGAATACAGTGTGGTGCTTGTGTCAGGACTGGAAGGGAGACAAAGAAGAAAAACAAACCATTGTAAACCTGAGAAAAATCTTAAATGCCCTGTTCCATGGGGATTTGTTTTAATGTGGTCACAAAAAAATCCCAAAACAAAACACTATGGGAGATTCTGTCAGAGATCCTTGCTGGGAGAACAGGAGGCTTAAAGTCATAAAAACACTTTCACAAGACAGAAGCCATTTGCATCATGCTTCAGCAAGTTGATCTGCCTTCAAGTCCCCAAGACCAACCAAAATCTCCATAGCAACAGCCAGTGGGTGATTTAAAGGAGTTTATGGTGCCTTGACCACAGTTCCCCTTAAAGACTCCTGGCTGGAAGCAGATTAGAGAATGCCAAACACAAAGATCCCACTTGCCTCTATGATCAGCAGTGGCCAGACAAGACTTAATCAGCTGAGCAACTTCATCCAGAGAGTATGCCACATTTCTGCAAGTATGCAGGTGTCTGCTAACATCTTATGGCTAATGTGATTGCTTTTGCAGACAGACCATCATTGTAGGAAGGCTTTGATGGGGCCCAGGGTGGAGGTTTGCATCATATACTTTGAGTCAGGCCATATAACATAGGTTACATGCTTATAACCTACACTTCTACTTAGATGCCGTTTGTCTAGATTCTTCCATCTGTCTCTACCAAAAGATGATGTTACTGTTGCACTGCACACTAGATTCCATTTGTTTTGATGGAATCCACACACTCTGAGACTGTACCAGATTATCCCTGACTGTCTTAGAAGGCAAGATCAAACCATAGGCTTGGTTTTATTAGCATAATTGCATAAGGAAATTTATTCTTTCTTTTCTTTTTTAAACAATCATCTGTGTCCTGGGAGAATCATTAGTGAATTAATTTTTTTCTGATGATGCTTAGCCTAGTCAAGGAATATGACCATCTCCCTGTATTTATTATTTATTTTGGTATCTGATTCCCATTCACATTAGTCCAGCAATGCACATCTCTGTATGTTCTTGGCCACTATAGATGGTCCAACTTCAAAAATTATTATACTACTTTTCTGTGGTAGGAAGACCATGGTCTCAGGTTTGCCCTGGACAAAAATGTAAAAACTTATCTGAAAAATAGCTAAAGAAAAAGAGTGTGTATGTGTCAGGGACAGGGGGTAGAGGGGAGGGTGCTGGGGACATGATTCAAGTGTGAGGCCCTGAGTTCAAATTTTAACACAGCCAGCAACAAAACCAAACAACAACCATGATGTGAGTGGAAAGACTACATCAACTCCAGCAGGATTTGTTATTATAGTGGCTTTTCTTTTCTAGAAATCCAAAGAACAGCCTCAAGTTTACCTCTTTGTCTCTTTAGTAACCATGACCCCTCAATGTTTAAAACCAGAAGCTTTTGTATTTGTGAATTCTTTACCTCCCATTCTACTGTAAAGGTATAGTGTAAAGGTGATGTACAGAGGGGTTACAGTTACATGATTCAGGTAATGAGTCCATTTCCTTTTGAACAATGCCATCCCCTTCCTCATTCTCTCCCAATTTTTCCCCTTGCTTTCCCTCCCCACAAAGTTATATAGTGCTTTTCCAACAGTGTCTAGTGGGCTTCACTGCTGAATTGGTTCTTTTTTGTCCCACTGTTTCTGTGTTCTCCCCTTACCTTCCCCAAATCAGATAAACTTCTATATAAAACAAAGGGTACAGAGATCAAAAACAATGACAGAAGGGATTGTACAGTATTTTCACAATAAAAAATACAAAAAAGGAAATAAGAAAAGAAAAAAAAAGAACTGAAAGCAGTATAATATAAAACATCTTTCATTTCTTGGAGTTCATTTCAATAAGCATCACTTCATATGATCTTATGCACATAGCTATTGAGGCCTTGCAATCCTCTCCTAAGAATATCCTCCTTTGTTCTCACTGTGTGAATGTCTAGATTGCTGTTTAATTAGTCAAGACCAGGTGTGGTCATTTGTCTATTACTATTCATTGGGTTTACTTGTAGATTTATAGACATTTGCTAGTTATTACAGATGAAGGAAACCATGCAGCCTATTTTTGGGGGGGTCTAGCTTACTTCACTTAATATAATTTTTCCAAGTCTTTCCAGTTCTTTACAAATCGAGCAATGTCATTCTTTCTGATGAAAGCATAGAATTCCACTGTGTACATACATCACATTTTCTTGATCCATTCATCCACTGAGAAACATTTCTGCTGTTTCCATATCTTGGCTATGGTAAACAATGCTGCAATGAACATGGTATATCCTTCTTAACCCTTAAATATCCATCTAACTGAAATTTTCACACCTTCTTCCATAACTTCCTACCTCATACTTTTATACTTGAGAAACATAAAAATTTTTAGAGACTTAAAAACTAGCCATTGCCCGTAAATTAGAAGACAGATGAGTGTAGGTTGACATGTTTACTCTAGCTATCAATCTAGTGTACTATTTTTGTGGATGACTGATATATTCAATATATCAATATCTGAATTTTTTTATGGTTTCATGGTTCTTTTAAAACTTCCTATTAACAATCCATATAGGAAACATTTGTGACTTTTAAAGGATGTTTTGTACTAATATCTGACTTCTCGTTTAGTTAGCAGAATTACTTTGATGCTTCTCATCCAGATGATCCAGTTCTGATTGTGGCAGTCTGTCAACTGAATTTCCTGCCAACTGAATTTCCCATGGCCTCTTCTAAATTAGAGAAATGACTTTTTAGTTCCCTTTTTCCAGGTTGGGCTAACATTCTACTCTCAACACAAAGCAGCTGTAGAAGATGGACCTTCAATCAACTGAACTCCTTCTAAAACTACAAGAGACCAAAATCATTAAGGAGTTAATGAGGCAGGACAGATGGATGAGAAGACTGGGAAATTTAATATTTTTTAAACAAATATCAAAAGGGTTAGACTTGAAAGTTCAAAGCAGAAAGTAAACTACAAAAGCAGAGGCTTTTCTCCCATAATATCTTATTTTAAATGATAAATTATGAGATTAATAGATACAGAAGGAGCTATTTAAATCTATCTTCTCCTTTAAAACATAGCTTTCTAAATCTGTCTTGTTTATTAAAATGGTAAAAATTAGGGAACGCTTCATGGATGGATCAAGATGGAAACAATGGAGTGCTTGTCTGACAAAATGGGAGTCCTATAGGTTACCTGTGTTATGGATGGGCTTAGCCAATCTCACCTACCCCAAACCATTGTCTAAGGGTTAGACTAGGCTGGCATCATCAGAAGTACCCTCCTAGTTCCAAAGACATAAAAAATATAGATCAGAGCTACTGTTCACAATTTTTTTTTGTTGCTGCTGGGTCTTGGACTCTGGGCCTGGGAGCTGTCCCTCAGCTCTTCAGCTCAAGGCTAGAACTTGACCACTTGAGCTACAGTGCCACTTTCCGTTTTCTGGTGGTTAAAGGGAGATAAGAATCTCATGTACTCATTACCTTATTCATGTAACTGTAACTCCTCTGTACACTACTTTTACAATAAAAATATGTTAATAAAAAAGAGTCTCATGAATGTTCGTGCCCAGGCTGGCTTTGAACCATGATTTTCAGATGGCTACAATTTTTTTATTTCCTTTCTTTCATGGAGAGCATGAAATCTTTCTCTTTTCCAGTTCTCCTAACTTGAACACAGTTTTGCTAAAAGAAATTCTTGCTAAAACCTTGCAAAAAGAAGTCACAGTGGGAAAGACCAAGCCTTACTATTCTTTGTCAGATTGAGGCATTTCATGAATTTCAGTCCGAGTTCTGACATTTGCTAGCTGTGAAGCCTTGGAAATCAACTTTATTACATTGAATCTTGTCTCTATATGAAAATAATCATACTGATTCTTATAAAATAGTGTATGTTAAGCCCTTAATATAACTTTCCTTACCCAGTGAATGTTCAACATATTGTGTAGGCCTCTTTCTCTGCTCTTTCTTCGGGGAAGGAGTAAGGTCGCTATGTAGCCCATGCTGACCTTGAACTCCTAATAAACCCCATACCTGTCCTCAAACTCAACATTCTCCTGTTCTCAAGATTCCTAGTGCTAAGAGTTTACAGATATGTGTAAGAACATTCATCTTCTTTCTGTGCCTTTTATTTAAAATAAAGAATGGATAGGAGTCCATCTACTGAAAAGGTTTTCATGTTTGCCTGCATTCATCTTTTTAAGCCCCTGCATTTATTCTGGGCATTTTGTTTTGCTCAAGGAGAAATGATACATGTAGTGAATCCAGACCCTGACTCATGGAGACTAAAGAACATTTCTTAGATTAGCAGGGAACACCGAAGAGCCAAGTGCCTTAAGGGTCAGGAAATTGTGTGAAACAATAGATGTTCACAGCCCTTTTCCTTCAGAGGACTTAGCCTATTAAGAGATGAATTCAAGGACAGATAGTGGCACAAAGTATTATTCAAAGTCTTTATGTCAAAAACACCGCAATGAGTCGGATAAAGGAAACTTTCCAAAGTAGGCGTCCTGCCTGAGCCAACATTGAAGCTACTTCCTTAGTGGAAGAAGGCTGGACACGTTCCAGATGGCCAGTCCCTTGATGTTCAACCAATATAAATATTATCCTGCTGCTGCTCTCTGCTTTTAATTCACTTCCTCTTGATGATAAACAGCTCAGCCTGAGGCCTGGTGTACACATGAGGCCACAGAGGTGTGGAAGTATAGATCCACACATTGGCATGCATGGAGCCAGGGGTGAGAAAAATGGTCTGCCAAATACATGATCTCTGTCCATTTCCTACAGTAGGTGTGCGTGCAGTCTTGGAGGAACTCTGAGGCTGTCTAGCTCCATCCCTTGTTGAATGGGATGCTATTTTTTTTCAGATATCCTTTTGCATGTTAATGAAAGACAACTAAGTCCAGGAAATCCTGTGAAATAGACCTGCCTATCCACCCATACATTTTAAGGATACTTACTGTCCAGGACATTCTGAATTAATCAGTAATCTTGGAGGCCCTGCCTGGGAATGAGCGTTGATTTATCAACCGGAGTCAAGGAAGAATTAATGGTGGATTAGAACACAGACAACACAGATCTAAGTAAAACGGGGAAGCAAATTTGCCTTTGTCATGTCCCAGTGGGAAAGAGCCTTATTCTAGGAAACAAGAAAGGGTGTTGGGGTCAGTCAAACTAGAGTTAGTTTTCTGTAGTGTTAGCTTTCACCCATCATTTAACTTCTCTAAATCTTGGGTCCTCCTTTGCCAAATGAGAATAATAAGAATGTTTTCCGGTCATGAAGTGTTGGGTTACTTCAATGAAATAACTTAAAAACACAGCTGCTGCTTATTTGTATTGTTTTTTTTTTGGGGGGGGGATCCGGCCATGGTGCCTGAACTCTGGGCCTGGGCGCTGTCTCTCAGCTCTTCAGCTCAAAGCTACTGCTCTACCACTTGAGCCACAGAGCCACTTCCAGCTTTTTTTTCTTTTTGCTTATGTGGTGCTAAGGAATTGAACCCAGGGCCTCATGCATGCAAGGCAAGCACTCTACCACTGAGCTACCTTCCCAGCCCCCACAGCTGCTGCTTATAATGGTGATTTCTGTCCTCCCTTCCCTCGATGTAGCTTCCCTGATTCTGCCTTCAGTGTGTGCCTAGATAAGATTTTCCTCCCACAGCCAACAAATGAGAAGAGAGGGTGCTCCCTCAGGCATGCACATTCACACAGCACACTGGAGTCCCCAGATGTGGGCCCTGTGGAGAAAATCATCACTCTGAGTTTGCAAATAGCTTTACGTGACAGGCCTGTGTGAGATGCTTTTAGAAGTCTCAGGGCTGTAAGGTGGAAAATGGCCAGCTCTGTGGCTCCTGCTCCTGTCTGCTGCCACTCCCGCCTGGCCGCTGGCTTGCCCACACCTGCAATTAGCAACTGGTGGCCTTTAAAAGCACCTGGCCCCACTGTGCTTTTTACCTGTCTTTCCAGGGAGACCTAAATGTGCCTTGACGCTAATAAACCTGGAATTATTCCATTTTATCAAGTTTTAGCCTGACAGCAAAGATGAGAAATCATGAAAAAGCAACCAGAGCATTATCCGTTATCTTGGGGACCAGATTGAAGTGTCTGACACATTCCTAGAGGTGTTCTACATTCCTCACAAGAGCACCAAACGGACTTCTGCCTCTGACTAAGACTGGGGTGGGGGAGGGATTTCCTCTCACTTCACTCTTCTGCTGAATTGTTCCATCAGACTTTACGAGTGGGTCTGGCTTGGTCAGTGCATTTGTCTTCTGTTGGTGTTTGAATATGCTTCTCCATGAAGGTCCGCAGCTGCACTGGGCTCTAGGATTTGAAATCAAAGCATAGGTTTTGACATGCACACTTGCATTATTATTATTGTTATTGTTGTTATTATCTTTAAGTAATTGTATAAAGGAGTTTCGATTAAACAGTTGAGAACAATGCATCTTGATCAATGTCACTCCTTCTGGCATTCTCCCTGTCTCTCCAACCCCCTCCCATCTCCTCAATTTTCTCAATTCCATTTTCCCATAGACACATTGGATATTATGACTGCATTCTTCCATGCTTCCTTTCTTTCTCCATCTTCCCACCTTCACTGGACACCACAAGTTCCTACTTTGTGGTATCGATTGTTAATTGTAAGTTAATTGTTCAAAGGAGTTACACCATTGGGATTCTCCCCTGAATAGACCATTCTTTCGTTCACATGCACATAACTCTGTGTATGTTCAGATATGTTTCCATGCCTCCCTCAGGCCTCAGTGTTGGCAAGATGATGGCATATGAAGCAATTAGCACTTGGTGCATGTAGGCTGTGCTGCACAAATATACATATACTTTTCTAAGCTTAACTCCATTTCCCCTTGAACTGCGTTCCCACTGTTAGCATCCAGGCAACCCCAAATGCCAGGCTAGAAAGGAGATGGTTTCTGAGTCTCTACTTCATGTCAGTTTTTGAAACAGAGGCTCTGCTCCTAAGTTGCCTGATATTTTTTCCCTCCTCTAAGTGCTACCTCTTCCTGGGTGACAAGCCTTCCATGAAACAAATTCTTCTTTGTGTCTCTTTCATTTTCTGCAAAATGAAGGAGAAATTGTTTCTACTTCCTAAGATGGCTGAGGGGATGGATAGAGCTATTCACTTTCCCTTTAACAGCCAGGATCAAAGCATTCACTGAGTTCTGGTTCAAGTTCATTTATTACTTTGCATGGAAGAAAATGGAGGTCCAGCAAGGGAAATATTTTACCCCTTAGGTCACATTGCAATTAGAAAAGAACACAGGTTGAGCAAGAAGTTTCTAAACAATCCATCTGTAAGCCTCCACGTGCTTAGCCACCCAGAGTACAGTGCTCTAGCAAAAGGCGGAAGCCAAAGTCCCACAAGGGCCACCTGGGCAGGCCCTGCCAAACCTGGCTCACAGAGCGCGGACCAGTAAATCCTCAAGAAAGCACACTTGGAGCCTGGCCCAAAGGAAAGTAGTAATGTCAGGGAGTTCACTGAGTCTGCTCCTTGGGCCTTACAATGAAGGCAGCACAAGATACCTCTCCTTCACCTGGCCTACAGCAGTTATATCCAACAGCCTCCCTCACTGCACACATGCACAGGGTTCTGTTTTTGAGGACAGAAATCTGATCCTGATCCCATCAAATCTCAGATGACCAAATATTCTTTTACTATCTGGCTGCTGGTTTTCATGAGGACTTCTGTCAGTCCATCTGTCGGTCCATCTGCCCCTTGAGTTCTGAGATCCAGTCACACTTTCTTCAGTGTCCCCATTTCCCAGAAGAGAGAGAGAGAGACAGAGACAGAGACAGAGAGAGACAGAGAGACAGAAGACAGAGACAGAGAGAGACAGAAGACAGAGACAGAGAGAGACAGAAAGACAGAAGACAGAGACAGAGAAAGACAGAGAGACAGAAGACAGAGACAGAGACAGAGACGGAGATACAGAGATACAGAAAGAGACACAGACAGAGACACATGCAGAGAGAGAAAGATTGAGAGAGAAAAGGAGAGAGAGAGAGCTACATCCTTTCAGGACTGCCAGCAACAGTGATGTCATTGCTTGGCCTTGACCCTTCAAATTGTGATTCTCAAATCAACTTTCCCTTATAACTCATCCAAACTGTAGTTTTGTGTTATTACCAGCTGAAGATGAACTTACAGCATAGAGAAAGATTTGATTGTATCAGCTGAAGAGATACTTGCTGACACTCACCTCTAGGTAGTTTGCTTTGGCTGAGACCACTGAATGGAAGAGTTGGAAATGTTGGGAACCAATATCACTTGTTGGTTGCAAAGCCCTGCAAGTGTTTCCAGGTGGTTTCTGTGGCTCTTCATGTGTCTACTGATACTGCTAATACTGTTTATGAGTTTTTATTTGAGGAGTCCATGTTGGGTTTTAAGTGCTGAAGTACGACTCTTTATCATTAGTCCAGATGATGAAACTACATGTGAGAATATTTCAAAGATGTAAAACTAGCAATTCACCACCTGAAGGGGAATCTGTTAAGATTTGTTGCTTTGCTAATGTTGGTAGAAGTCCAAGTGAAACAGAGAAAGATCTACTTGGACAAACATATAAAGGGTGTAAAAAAAAGTAAGGTTCCTTGCCAGGTACTGGTGGCTGACACCTGTAATTCTAGCTCCTCAGAAGGCTGAAATCCAAAGATCCTGGTTTGAAGCCAGCTTGAGCAGGAAAGTCTGTGAGACCCTGATCTCCAATTAATCACCATAAAGCCAGAAGTGGAGCTGTGACTCAAGTAATGGAGTATGCTAGACTTGAGCAAAAAAAGCTCAGGGACAGAGCCCAGGTCCTGAGTTTAAGCCCTAGAATCAGCACCAGAAAAACATTCCCCACCAAAAGTAAGGTCCTTAAAGCTTATGGCTATCTTTCATAACTATTCATTAAATAAGTACTTTGTAAACGTCGTGTGAATTGTAATTGTGTCACATTACTTAACTAGATGTGTCAACAGTAGTTTTTGCTCACTCTTTCAGATTTAATCATCCTATGTTAGATCTCTGATTTGTTTGTTTATTTTCTAAAACAGAAAGTGAATATTTTAAATTTCTCTCTCAGTGACTTAAGGTTTTATTACAAGTTTTTAGGATTCAATTGTTTCTCAACATGAAAATCTACACTTGACTACTATTATAACATATTGGGTATATTTAGAAATTAGATTTTGAAGTAGTCTTGATAATATTGTCAATGGCTTCAACATAAAACATAGGTATTGGCTGGAGGTGTTGCTTAAGAGGTAGAGTACCTGCCCAGAAAGTGTGAAGCCCTGAATTCAAACACCAGTGTCATAACCACCACTACGTATGAAGCGACACAGTGGTGTCTCAGACTTATACTGAGGTAATTTCAGTGATAACTAATTTTGTTTGAATCACATGTAGCATTATTCTGTGTTATATCTTCCACTGCCACAAGAAATAAGTGTAAGACAACATTCTTTTATTTTCCATTATCTTACAGCAGAAACACTGTCTGAAATCCAGCTACAGCTCCAGGAAGATTTATCAGTCTTCAGTGCAAGTGTAAAGGAAATCCACCTAAGTAAACACCTTTTTAAATGTACAAGCCTAATCTTCTACTAAAAGTGATTAATCTGTAATGCCATAAAAAAGGAAATATAGAAAATACTCTAATAACATTGTGGAATTTCCTAAACAATGAGGAGCAAGCTCAACCCAAACTTATGGGTTGACATCATTTAGGGGCATGAATCACTTACAAAGATGTTTCTGAATGCAGGATATGTAAAACCTTTCCTTGGGTTAGGTATAACAGACGAACACTTGGAACTCAACTTGAACTTGAAACCCAGTTAAAAAAAATGCTATCCCCCAACCACCATCAAATTCTATCATTATCACTTGTAGGAAAGAGATTTAAAAAAATACCCAGTTACTATTTTGCTTTTAATTTCATCAATGCTATTTTTTTTTCTCTGGTCATGGGGTCTGAACTCTGGGCCTGGGCGCTGTCCCTCAGCTCTTGAGCCACAGCACCACTTCTGGCTTTTTTCTTTTTGCTTATGTGGTGCTGAGGAATCGAACTCAGGGCCTCATGCATGCAAGGCAAGCGCTCTACCACTGAGCCACCTTCCCAGCCCCCAATGCTAATTTTTGTAATTTGTCTTTTTTTATATAAATACTTACAATATCCTCAGTTTTGCACATAGGCCCATCCTGGAGGCTAACATTAACTGATTTAAAGGAATAAATATTGTACTTCTTGCATTATGATAATGACCTTGAGTTGCAAAGAAGCATTTTGCTCTTAAGAGTTACAATAAGATATTTGGGAATGGAGTATCATGGTGCCAGCAGTTTCACAGCAAAAGATTCAGCCAAAAATGTGAAAACTACTGAATCTATAGGAGTGGTGCTTTTTTTTATTCCGATTCTCTGCAATTTAGAATTTTCAAAGCAAAATCAGAGAAGAAAGGAGGCCTTTTCTGACCACTGCTTCTGAAGTTACTGCCAGTTTGTCAGTAGGCAACTTCCCAATTTATTTTCATGTTACTTATTACAATATAATATAATATGCTATTTTTGTTTTAAGAAAATCTGTTCTTTCTGTACTTACCATCCTTTCCCATGAGATAACAGAAAGCCATCGTAAAGCAATGACGTTTTTATTATTTTTCATCCTACTCCAGTCATTAGAACAGCACTGGCACATCAAAGATGCTCAACAAGTTTGTTGAAAAAAGAATAAAAAGTGGCAAAAGTAGCAAACAGACGAATTATTGAATGGCAATGGTTGGCTTATAGATCATCAGAGCTTTAAAGAAACCTCATCAAATGAACTGTCGTTTTGTGAATGCCTCTTTGTGTTCTGGTTCATTTCTGACCTGCTCTTCCAGCCTGCCTGGGGCTTGCTTTGAGATTTGTATCATCCTGACTCTTGTTTGCATCTTGCCTGACTCTACTTTTGGTCTTGATGCCTAGAGTCTCTGATGTCAAATCTACAATTCCTCCTGGAGTTGGCTTCTTGTCCTTCCCACACCAGCTGGTTCTTCTCAGTTTCCAGCTCTCAGACTCAGTCTCCAGTCAGGGACTAGTTGTACCCCATTCCCACCCAACCTTGATGGTAGCATGTACCTTTCAGTCCAAGGCTGATCCCAGTAGTGGTAGAACCATGTTTCTAAACATCTTCTGGCCTGTACAAGCTTCTTGCTAGCTGTATTAGAGGTTGCAAGAGATGTGAATCCACCTGCATACACCCACATTTTAATAAAGACTCCCAATTTGACCTCTAACAGTGTGGCTTCTCTGTATATCTCATGGATCAATTTCCTGTATAACATTTATATAATGTGATCGTCTTCTAGTTTCCTTTATTGCCCCAAACCCCCAAATCCTTCAAGATAAGTATTATTGTTTATCTCATGCTGGTGAGAAAACCGAAACCCATGAAGACTAACAATCTGCTCTGACATGATGTCAGTCACAGATGCAGGACTACACCCCAAGGTTCCTAAAGGCAGTATTTTACAGTTGTGCCTATTTCATTCAGCCTTAGAGGAAGCAGCTGCATTCTCTTCTACATTGTGTTAATATTTCTATCAAAAGTGGTGATACTTACAGATGATATGTTGAAAGACAATCTGAGGGTGGGTTGGGAAGAAAGTGGGAGGAAAATGAGGGAAGGGGTAACAATGTTTGACAAGAAATGGACTTATTACCTTACATATGCAACTGTAACCCCTCTATACATCACCTTGACAATAAAATTCAATTAAAAAAATGATTGTCTCCTTGGAGCTAGTCCAGTTACAAATCCTGCCAAGACACTATCTGATTCACAATTAATCCTCAAACTTTGGATTAATGACCCGACTAATACAACTCACTAGCCTAAACTTTCAAACAATACATTTTCTTAAAATGTCATTATTGATTAGCACCAGGGTAGTGATTACTAAATTAATCTTTTAGCATCCTAAAGGGCATGAAGATGGATGAAGTAACTACACCTATGGTCAGCCATAACAATCTAAACCAGGCAAAGTAAGAGTAACCCCTGATTTCTTTCTATTTCTGGGATCCTGTGTTCTTCTTGTAGGTATTTTTTAAATTTCCACTGCAGTACTGTCATCACGAGAGCAGCTGTGGGGGCCTGGTATCTACTGTGACTTCCAGATTCCTCCACACAAGCCAGGTCCGTCTTCTTGTCTGTAAAGAGGGGTTGTTTGGAGAATTCATCAAGGCAATCTCTGGAAAAGACTTGGAATACTGTCTGGTTGAATATGTTGCTGGTACTATTGCTTACTAGCCAGGCTTTGCATCATGGGGCTCCTCCTAATCTTCCCATCCTTTTGCAGCCAACAGCAGGACTGGTCTCCTTGTTCTTCTTGGGCATACCTGATATGACTCTTTCTCAGTCTTACTCTGGAGAGAGAGCTCTCCTGTCCTTCCTCCTAGAAATGATTCAAGTATCACCCTTTCAAGCAGCTACCACTATCTATGCAAGCACCCTAGGACAACCTTGAACTCACCTTTCCTATCACTTTAGTTTTCCTTATACCCTCATTTCCTATTGCCATTTATCACTTATCATTTATTTTCACAATAGATTACAGATGGGGGTGGGGGAACCCTGCTTCTTTTACATCTAGAACAATACCAAACATGCAACAGTTGTTCATTAAATAGTGAATTGCTTTACACTTAATTGATGACTGTTAAATTAATTGACAAATATGCCCCATCTTCTTAAGCTTATATGAAAACATATGACATTGGGCTGGGATGTAGCTCAGTGGCAAAGTGCTTGTCTAGCAAGTGCAACATCCTAGGTTCGATCCCCACTACCAAAAAAGAAAAGACAAAAGAACGTATGACAATGCAGTCTCAGCTCCTTCCAGGCCACACACTACTTTTGATCAACTTAATCTTCTTCTGGGATTGGAACCACATACTGTTGTTTTGTATATCTAAGCAAACATAAGTGTATGATCTGTCTTCTACTGGACTTGCAACCTGGGGAGACTGGCCAAGTTTTGCTTGTTTCTATTTATACTGAAGCAATTTGTGTGTGTGTGTGTGTGTGTGTGTGTGTGTGCGTGCGTGCACGCGCATGTGCGCACGTGCCATCTATGTTAGTACTAATGCTTAAATTCAAGCCTTGAGTTCTTTTTCTGCTCAAGAGTGGTGCTCTACCAGTTGAGTCACAGATCCACTGCTGAAATTTTTTGCTATTTGGAAATAAGCATCTCTTGGATGTGTCTGACCTGGCTGGCTTCGAACCACTATCCTCAGGTCTCAGTCTCCTGAA
Organism: Dipodomys ordii; assembly: GCF_000151885.1. NCBI lineage: Eukaryota > Metazoa > Chordata > Mammalia > Rodentia > Heteromyidae > Dipodomys > Dipodomys ordii. Next base: position 562,474 of record NW_012267224.1, read on the forward strand.
TAGCAAGGATTACAGGTGTGAGTCACTAGATCCCTGATGAAACCATTATTTTTAGTTTGCAAAACATCCTTTCATCTTACAACAGTGGATTTCTTCCCATCCTTCTTAAACTTCCCAGAAAATCCCAACTGCTCTTTTCTTTCTCTTTTCTTCCCAGTCCATCTGCCACAATAAATTTCCACTAGACTTTCTGCATCTTTGTTTCTTTGAATGCCTAAGAAGGACAATAGAGCCGCTGCAGGAATAATGTGAGCATAAGCAACAATGGTCATAAAGTGCTGGGCATAAGACAAACTTCACCAAATAGCTCCTGGCTGTCTCTTTTACCAAATGACTAACGTTGCCCTTGGAATTATGTTTTCCCCACTAACCTGCTCTAGAAAGATTGCATTTCTCTCCTCAGCAAATGTTTTAACAGTAAAGACAGCAGCAACAAAGAGCCCCCTTCCCCCGCCCCTTTCAATTTCCAAGGTTGCTTGGACAGATTGCCTTCATTAACTTCTCCAGCAGACCCAGGGTCATTGTGCATATTTTCCACCTGCTGATGTCCCCATCTCTGCAGGCTGCAAAAGAAATGAGAGGGCCATAATTTGTCTGATTTTGCATGGCATCCAGGTACTCCGTCAATATTGAGATCCTCGTAATTAAATGTTTTGCTACTGAGGCTTCAGTTTTCCAACAATGATAGGATGCATGGCCCAGACAAGATTACAGCAAATTATAGGAAGCATGTTTCTGGGTTGATTGCCTTTATATTTAATTGTATGCTAATTATTAGTTCAGCATGACAGTTACCCAAGAACATAGCAAAGTAATGGGGAGAAAGGAGAAGACGCCTTATGAGAATGTATCAGTCTCCCAGGATGATTTACAAAATTAAAAGAGACAAAAGCAAAGTGTAGATGAATGCTTCCAGGAGACACAGCTGACACAATCATCTAGAGATGCAGATAAATGAAGCACCTTTATTTTATTTTTGTCAGAAATATGCCTCAACAGCAGACTACCACCCATCAGACACCATGGGAGGAAGCTCACTAGAGACAAGTCTAGCCACCCACCCCCTTGTCACCAGTACTGTCATGGAAGGGGCTGAAGGTCCCCAGAAGACTACATACATAATATTACATATTGTGTATTTCAAAATAACCAGAAGAGGGGATTGTCCATTTCACAAACACGAACGTTGGAAGTGAAGGATATGCTGATTGCTCTGATTTAATCATTACACAATGTATACACATATGAAACCCTCACTTATACCCTATACGCATATATAATCATAATGGAAGAAATGAAAACGAGATGAATCTTTAAAAAGGATTCATTTAAGTCAGAAGCGAGTGGCTTACCCCTCTTCTCCTAGCTAGTCATGAAGTTGAGATCAAGAAGATTACAGGTTGAAGACAGTCTAGGCAGAAAAGTTCAGAAGGCTCCCATCTCCCAAACACCCACGCTGGAAGTGTGACTCAAGTGGAGGAGCACCATTCAAACAAGCAAGACAAGTGAGCTTGGACCCTGAGTTTAAATCCCCCTACTGGCAAAAAAAGATTTTTTTAATCCACTGTATCCTAACAAAGTTCAAACCTAATGATCGGTACACATTTTCAGCTGTTTTCATCGTAGGTCCCCATTCATCCACACTTGGGGTACCTGAGACCATTCAGAACTCCATGCTCTTGCCCATCTTAGAATGCTGACTTTCAGCCTCTTCGTACATGGGGAATGCCTCCTGCAGTATAGCATGCCTATCAACACCAAAAGGAAGAGGAAAGCTGCTCAGAATCCTCAAGCATTTAGGCACCCACCTCTGAACCCTTCATAGCATGGAACCGTCTTCTTTCAGAAGGATCTGAACTCATGAGATGCACAAAGCGATGCGGGTGGTGAGGGGATGCAGAATACAGTAGGCACCTAATAGAGGGCAGAGACACAGGTGTGTCGTGGTGCTGGAGAACAGAGATAGACTTGATGATACTCTGCTGGCCTACCCAAGCCAATGTTAGATGGGGTCCCCAGAAATGGACTCTACTTTTCCTCTGGAAGCAGAGGGCTGTAGGAAGGGAAGGAAGCAGGAAAGGAAAGGGAAGGAAGTCTAAAGAGATTCAGAGCTCGGGGACTGACTTCACCTCCTCTCACAGAGACCATTTTAACTATAAGTGCACCTTTAAGTTATTCTTACCAAAGGAAGAGAATTGGACTTTTGTGCTCTTGCCCCTGTTTGGAATTTACCAAAAACTGCCTGGAGGAGAAATTCTCAAACATTTCCAGTTACCTGTGCCAAATGGAGTTCCTCCCAAGAAAAGTCATAGGAGCTAGTGTTAGAAGCCATAAGTTCTTTATTCTTTATTTTTCTTCTTCTTAATATCTACAGCTATTATTTTCTACCACTATTATTGTCTTTGGGTTGTTGTACAAAGATGTTTCAATTCAGTAAGTCACATTATAAATGCACCTTGATTGATGTCGATGTCACCTTTTCTGTCTCTCTCTTCATCTCTCCCAACCACACCCATGCCCTCAATTTACCTTGTTCACTTTGCACATATGCACATTGAATGTTGAGAATGCACCTGCCCACCTTTCTTCTCTCCATTTGACTTCCCCCACCTGTTGGCCCCACCCCCAAACAACATATGAGAAGTCATAACTTCTAACAACTAACAAACCACTCACAAAAACATTAGACACATACATATAAAAGGTATTTTATAGGCTTTGCCTCTTGCTCTACAGGATCCCAACTGAGTGGGTGAGACATGCTCATATAACATGGGCAATTCGTTTTACTCAAAAATCTTCTGACTCTAATGTATATATCATATTTTTTAAATGCAGAGAAACATCCAGAGTAATGTTGGATCAAGTATTGGGGCACAATGGCCCAGGCAAATCAACCATGGCACACCTCGGAAGGGTTTCACTTAGTTCCTTGAGGGTACCGGAAATCATGCGTGCCTATCACCACTATGGTGGGCCTTGACCTGTGCTATGCACCTGTTAGACTTCCTGTAATTGCCTCTTGAGAGAATGGCCGGTAAACTAAGCAAATACATCTAGAAAGAATGACCTTCAGAGAGAGATGGGAAAACTTTGGGGGAGTAAGAATTTGGAAGAGCGGCTTAATTTAATGGTAGAAGTAGGAGCAGGCAGCTTGGTGTCAGTCCTGATCCTTAACCCCTTGATTCAAGTCCCTTAACTCTGTATGCTCTTCTGTTAAATGGAGATAAAGTAGTTACCCTATAGAGTTAGTATGGGAAATGGAAAAACTGAAATAGGTAAAATTTCACAGTGTATTTTCCATCAAAAGTAAGCACTTTTTCATGTTTTCTATTATTTTATTTAAACTCATAGAAGCAGCTAAATTATCAATACCATTTATCAAAGCTATACCACCACTTCATATCTATTCTTTACCATGGATCTATGGTATTCATTTAATTCTCATGGAAGTGTTTTTAACTACCAGAGTAGCTGGTACTCCAGGTAACGCAAGAGTTACCTTTAGAATTTCATACTTTTGTCCCACCTGGCTTTGGTACAGTTGCTCAATGGATGCTAAGAATATTCCAGAAGCCTATCAACCTACTACAACTTGCATCTGAGGATTATGGGATTGCTTCCAAAGAAGAGAGCCCCATGAGGTGAGTGGCTTCACCTAACTCACGCTGGCACGCTGTTGACTTCTGGTCACCAGAGTAAAATGCTTCTGGCCAGTAATCCAGTGTGGGGGGGTGGGGGAGGAAGGTGTCTAGGGCTTCTCATCTTGGGGAAGGATGTGGCTTTCCTCTCCTTTCCTCAGCTTTGTCTGCAGACCCTTCATCTGTCTTTAAGAGAGCCATCTCCATCCATCAGAAACCCCATGCAGTTTAATGACCTCATCTCTGTCCTCTGCAGACTGGACGAAGCATTAAATGTCAAATCCAGATCTGGGACCATCGATCTGGGGACACAGCCAAGAGAGTAGTGAGAAGCAGGGCTGATTAAAAAACAGGCCCCCAAGATGGGACAAAATGCTGTAGATGGACTTCAGCTCAGCAGTTTTCCAATCTACCTATTGAAACCGTGCCTCTCTTCCATCCCCTGGCCTGCTTCTTGCTCTCTGACTCTCCCAGAAAACTATAAACTCATTTGACTTAAGCAACAATTTCATCCGTGGATATCATCTTCCTAAACAGGCTCAGTCTCAGAAAACAGTATATTTATTTATTTAATTATTTTAAATGATGCTATGTCTGCCTTTTAATCCTCTATTCCTGGATTTGGTGAATAAGCATTGGTGGTCATCCTCCTTCAATGGCCTCAAAAGAATTCTGGATGATTCTTTTTTGCCTAGAAATTGTGGGACAGGGCTTACATGGTGCAGAGTTCAAATGTCCTGTGCCTCAACCTACAGTAACCTTAAAGAGGCCTCTTGGCATGTGCCCCCGCAGCGCATGGGAATCCTCACAGGTCTAAATTGCTTGGTTTATCTCACAGTCATGTAAGTTCTTACCACACTCCCCAAGTGCCTTTAAGTTCATAGATCTGATGTATTGAAGACCTGCTTATTTTCTTCTCCATCTTAAAGAAAATCCTAGTCCATTTCTCTTTGCCTCTGACTTTCTTCTCTAGAGCCTTGGCAGCTCATAGGCAAATAAATGCAGAAAATGAGATGTTGTTTACAACTTCTGCTCTGTCATGACACCCATCCCTTTTGATTCTCCTCAAAATGTCATAACAAAATACCACAGACTCTGCGGCTTAAAGAGCAAAAATTAATTTTCTCGTAGTCCAGAGGCTGGAAGCCCAAGATGAAAATTCTGTCCAGTTCCATATATAGACTGCAGATGGCCAGCTTCTCACAGTGGCCTCCTGTTGCCTTTCTTTGCAGTGTATACACACAGAAAAAGAAACCCAATCCCAGGGTGTCTCTTCCTATAATCGCTGTAATACCATGACACCGCTATCAGACTCTCCAGATCTCTTTTAACTTTATTTTCTCCCTGATGGATCAGAGTTGGTGCTTACACATTTGAATTTAGAGGCATTCAGCTCATAACATATTTTGCTAAATTAACGGAGAATAAGTTCTAACTGCTCTGAATGTTCTTGTCTCAAAAATTAATATGATAAAATCCAAATCTAGCTTGTGAATGTGTTTTGATGGGACCTTGGGAAATGGTTTGGGCCAAACGGGCTGAGATCGCATGACGGGACTAGAGGACCTTTAAAAACAATACCCTAGAGACTCAGTTTGATTCCACCTGTGAGGACACACACCTCTGAGCCAGGGTGCAAACTCACACTACCCACCAAGTAAACCTGTTTTGCTAATGAGCCACTCCATTTAGAGGGCTCTGATACAGCAGTCCACAGAGACTTAGATCCTGGCCATTTGCTACAAAGCCAGAGTGGACCAAAATGGGGAGACAAAGACAAATATTCACAGCTCACAAATGTATCATTTCACTCTTACGCATTTTGCACTTCTTCCCTTAAGACTTTTTCCCACTCCAACTAGAGTATTTTCAAATCTTACCATCACTTTTCATCTTTTGGATTGAGTTCTCTCAGACACTCAACCTGAGGAGAAGATGTAAGTTCAAATAGTTCCGTTGGAAGATAGACCAGCAAGCACAAGACAAAGCCAGTTAGAATCACAGAGGAAAACCAGCGAGACCCATTAGTGGGCAGCCAGCCCACCATGAAGAGACTGACCCTGCTCCCACAGGGAATTCCATAGAGGCTGCAGCAAACTTTCCCAGAGTTGCTTTGTCTGCAGAGTGAGGCTCAGGGTTTGTTCAAGCATTCCTTCCAGAATTGCTCACTCCCTCGCTTCTCCACTCTTGCTCGATGTGAGCTGGCCACCATCACTGGGACAAGGACTGTCCTGGAAAGGAAGTCATAGACATTGGCATTTGGGAGCTATGGAGTGCCAAGAGGATGCACCTGGTGAGGGAGGAAAAGGGAGATTGCAGGAGGATTCCAGGGAATGAAAGTGCTCCATGTGCTACAGAGATGGCACACAGCAGTATACATTTGCTTACCCTGTGAGAGTACACCACTAAGAGTGAGTGGGAATGCAAACTGACTTTGGGTGGTAATGGCGGGTGAATGTGGGTTCATCGCCTATGAGAAATGTACCAATACCACGGGGGAGTTTGTAGTGGGGAAAGGGTTACCTGTAAAAAGCAGAAGAAACTCTAATTCTCTAAATTTTTACTGTGACCCCGAAATTCCCATAAAAGTAACGTTTACTAAAGTATATATAATAAAAGAAGACATAGGGAGGTCCCAACTTCCTGGGCTCCTAAGTCTCCTCTGACTAGAGTCCCCTCATGCTTTCAGCACTGGAAGAGAAACTTCAAATTCCAGCCTTGTTCAGCCCTCTTGTCTCATCTAAGCATGAGGTTTAGCTGAGAAGAATCTGCAATGAATGTGCAATTAACTCAGAAAAATACACCAAGGTCAGAGCCAGGTTCACTGTAGGCAGAGGTATGGTTATAGCACTATGGCATGCTTCTCTTATTTACATATCAGCAGATACCTATATGATTATAAAGGGGATGATAGATTAGTCAGCACCAAAGATCATCTCTGAAATCAACCCACCACTTCCCCCCTTGCCACTTTGATATTAGTTCAGATGATCATTCCTCTCCCAAACTCGTGAATATCTTCTTTCAATAGATTAGCTCTTTCCTTGCCTCAATACCTGCACTCTATCCTCTGCCTTATCGCCACAGGATTTTTTTAAGAGTGGAACGGATCCTTGCTTGTGGTAACTATATTACACGGTGGGAGGCCAGTCAGCCTTTTAAAAGAAGGAATCTGCCCTTTGCTAGCGCAGGGGTAAAGCTGGAGGGTATTATGACAAATGAAATAAGCCAGGCAAGAAAAGCTGCATACCCGGTTGATATCACACACATGTGGAATCTAAGAATCAATCTCATCAAAGTAGAGAGTACAATAGTGGCTGCCAAGGTCTGATAGCTCCCATGTTAAGTATCCTGAACACAATTTGAGGCAAAAACTAAGCAACAATGTTTAAGTGGATAAATGCGATCTGCTACCTGCTTTTATAAACAGTTTTATGAAACTCTCTTTTCTTACACACACACACACACACACACACACACACACACACACACACACAAAAGAGCCTAAAAAGGCATGGTATACAAGTGACTGATATCTAATAAACCTCCAATAAAATGACATTTCCTTAACCTTCATATTTCCTCCCATTAGCACTACCCTCTGGCAAACTGGCTTCAGGCTGAAGTTTGTTCCGGAGTCATAAGAAGTGACTTAGTTCCTTCATGACACATTTTCTCAGTTTAGGGAAGAAAGGGCAGGACATAGATGTACAACAATTAACAAGGTCAGTGGGAACTTCTCAATCACCTTCCCTTTCTTCTTTCAATAAAAGCAGCTGAATGGAGCACAGGAAGGAGACTCTCTCCACACTGTTTCATACATGGCATTGTGGTCTATGGGAAAGTTAAGCTAGACTGCAAATCATAAGCATTTCTCATAAGTATTTTTCCTTCTCGCTTTCTTGTCAGTCTGGTTCGTTCATTGTTTCACCCTCTGGTCTAGTTGGGAAATGGTGGGTAAGTGAGAAATGGAGTCACCATTCTGTGACTAACAATTCATTCCCTACGTGAGTCTGGTGAGGACTGCGTGTTGATAGGACTTGCTTGTTGATAGGACAGAAGAGGACAGATGTCCCTGCAGCCAGGACCCTGATCAAGTGTCTCTCAGGGCCCCAGGTGCCTGTGAAATCTTCTCACTGGCCTCAGAGGGGGACTGGCACCACCAGCACAGCATGAGTGGGAGTATCAAAAGGTGTGGATCCTAGTCCAATGAAAGGAGCGAAGGTAGAACACTTGACAGGTAACGAGACACTCACATCCGCCGAGGTGAACAGATGGCCTCCTTCCGAGGACACAGCACAATTGTCACACAAAAACAGGGGATCAGATTGTGTGAAAGGAAGGCAACTTTCCAGCTCTGTGCCCTGGGAGAACAGGATGGGCTGTGTTTGCGCTGAGAGGAAGGGAGGGGAAAATCTGAGCATGAAAGATTGCTTGCAGAAATGGATAGCTGGGGAGATAGCTCTCTCTCTTTGGTCTACGATTTTTAAGACGTGGTGTCATTGTGTATTCATGGCTGAAATAAAAAGTATTGTCACACCTGGCAAGAAACGCAGGGATTTGGGGATTTAAAGAAAGAACATCAGAATAATATGTGTTTGCTTTGTTCCAAACATGAACTAGCCCAACGCTTTCTGAGTATTGACACATAAGTTGATATATAGGGTTTTCTCCTATCAAATGACTAAAAATGTAATTAAACCTACACTTTATTTTAATCCTCCCTAGAGTGAGGCCTTATCGAAACACACTGCCTTATGCATAATGTGTCAGAGTTTTGTGAAAGCAGTATCGAATAGATAATCCATCTGACCTTGAATAGAGCAGTGTTAAAAGAACCTGAAATTCCCATTTAAGGGGATTTCAAACTCAGGAGGGGGTGAGATGTGGCCTCTTCAGCCTTCACAGAGGCTTCCTGCTAGAAAGCAAGGTGGTTATTTCTTACAGACAAGTCACCTGGGCAAACTCCAGAATGAGGATCAGTTGTAGCTCATCCAAGAAAACATATACATATATCACTTGTGTTTTGATTAAGAATTTATTGGATTGAGAGACAATACTTAATGTGGATTTGTGGATTTATGGAGCACCAGACGAAGTAGATAGAAAGACAGACAGGCAGACAGTCAGACAGATAGATAGTGTGGCTTGATAAAATAATTTACATAACTTCTCTTACCTAAAATAATAATCATCCTCCGTGTTTATTGACATAGTCCTATGGTCCTGTGAGGGTTTTTCTCTCAAGCAAACATCATAGTCTACTCTTTCCTCTTGCCTTTCTCTTGGACGATAATGGCACGTGGGCCATCCAAGTACCTGACTGGGTAATTTGGGAGGATTTCATGCCTTCCCAACCTGCTTTCTTCTTAGGAGACAGCTGGATATGAAAACCCTTCTGTTCCTCTGTCTCAGCTTTTCCTGCCTGGCAAACTTCCTTCCAAGCACTTGGCAGTCTGGATGTGCAAACCTGATGCTGAATCACAGAGCCCAGTACAGAGTCCACCCTTAGTCTCTTCTTTAGTTCCAAATAGTTGTGAAGGCAACAGTTGAGTTTCCTTTATTTTCAAGTTATGGTTTCTAAAACTGTTGAAACTCAGGAAAAGAAGATAGCTTTTCATTGGGTGCTCTTCCAAAAGACAGTCATTTGTCACCTGTAGTAAAATGCACCGTCCCAAGAGGAGCTAGGCTGAGTAAAAAGGCTCAGGCCTCTTATCCCAGCTACCTGTGAGGCAGAGATTGGGTGGATTGGGTAGATAGCATCCAGGCAAAAAGTTAGCAAGACAGCAAAAACAAAGTACTTGAGCCTGGTTAACCTACCTAAGCAGTAGGAGATTCAGGCTGGTCCACAAAAAAAAGAGACAATCTGAAAAAACAAAGCAAAAACCTTTGGGGGTTATGTGGCTCAAGGGGTGGAGATGGTTGATCCTAAATACTAAGGAAAAGTAAGTCAATGGACCCATTAGAGCCATGTGGGATTTCTTGGAGATCTTTTTTTGAACTTCTACCTCTGAATGTAAACATCTGTGGAGCACTACAGACAAAATAAACAAAAGGTAAATAAATAAACAAGTAAATAAACAAACAAGCAGGACCACTGAGAACTAAGGCCCCTTAAGAATAAAGGCTTGAGTCATTGAAGATAAACATCACATACCTACTTAGGTAATGATAAACTATAAAGGGAACTTGGAATGGGTAATGGGAGATAAGAGTTATAAATATTCACAGCTTTAGAAGCTAAGTATATCTTATTCCTTGCTTGAGTCAAATATCTGAGGAAGTATATACACACTCACACAACTGTAGACATATCCAAACATACTTATTTGTACCTATGTGCATCTGTACATACCATAGCTTCAATTTTCCTCTCTTCCCTCTTTAACCTTAGTTAACCTGTACAATGTTATTAGAGGTTAAGGTTAACCTTTATTTGTTTAACCAACTCAATTACAGGCAAACAGAATTGGCTCTTTAGGAAAAAAAATATTCAAATCAGGCTACGATTGAGTTTTCAAAAATAATCATTAACATAGTGGAATCATGAGATTGTCTTTCAGAGATTTGTTCAAACATTGTGAGCATTTTCTGTATTGCCACTTGGGGAAGAAGGTTAGAATGCCTTTATTTGTACAGAAAAGATGAATGTCTTTATTTTTATAGTAGAATCTCAGCATTGTTCTGCTGAACTGAAGAGTTTAAATATGCGTATATATGTACACCTGAATACTGACCAGGCCAGAGGGATATTATGCAACAAAGATGAATCTGTTTTATCTTTCTTTAAAAACATTTTAGTGTAAAGGTGATGTACAGGGGGGTTACAGTTATGTAAGTCAGGTAATGAGAACATTTCTGCTTAAACAATGTCACCCTCCTCCCTAATTTTCTCCCAGCTTTTTCCCTCCCTACCTCCCCAAAGTTGTATACTCAGCACTGATACTCACTAGACACTATGTTGCAAATGAGCTATACAATGGTTTTATCTTTCAATAGCGAACATATCCCTTTTTGTTCTGGTTAGTGGCATGGGCCGGGAGACTCGCCAAAACCACCCTGACATTTTGCCTTCCTTGACTTAGGCTGTGTTATCAGAAGCATTATAGGGGTGAAGGGAAAATGGAAGATATTGGGGTTCCTGGGTTCCAGTGAGTGGCACCCTGACATGACTTCTCTCTGGTTTGAAGTGTTAGTTGTGTCACTGTCTCTGGGATGGGCAGTTATCCTAGATGGACATCATTCAAAGCAGCCCCAGTGAGCGTCCTACCTGCTCAGGCCTGCATCCGTGCTCAGGACGTTGCCTGCATTACAGATTCCCTCCCCCGTCAGCCTCCTTCCTGAGGGATTGCGGCTTTCCGTGGTGCAGGACGTGTAGGGTAAGCTTCTATTTTCTTTCTTTTTGCTTTTTTGTTGGTCATGGGGCCTGAACTCTGGGCCTGGGCGCTGTCCCTCAGCTCTTCAGCTCAAGGCTAGCACTCTACCACTTGAGTCACAGCACCAATCCCTAAGCTGCTATTTTCAATGATCCCAACCTTATCCCTTTGTTCCATAATCCACTGTTCTCTTTCTGCTCTGTACTTGTGTAATAGTAAGTTGGTAATTCTTGGTGATGTGGCTTCCACATCTTGCCTGAAACTTGACTAACACAGATATCATTATTGTCATTCTCCAGGGAAGAAATGGAAGTGCACCTGCTCCTAGTCCCAGAGAGAAAAAGCATCAGGGAAACAACTTAGATCTCCATCAGGCTTTAGCTCCTCTCTCTAAAATCTACCTGTGTCCATGGCGATCCTCACCGGCAGTCATGGCTTTCTCTCCTTTCTAGACTAGAGCCTTTTCTATTAGCTTCTCCAAATTTTAATGTATCTTTCATGTTTTCCCCTGTGGCATTCTGAGTTATGTTCTCATTTGTATCTTCTATTGCTGTTCAATGGGGCTGGCTAAGCCATGGTTTCATGAGACTTTTGGAAAAAATGTCAGGAAATATATTCCTCATTTCTGTTTCTGTCTGGTGATTGCCTTAGACCAGAGTACTGCTTTCTTCATTGCAATCAGTAGCCATGTGGACTCTGTTGGTCATCTAATGGTTCTCCTGTCTGGAATTTTTACCCAGTTCTACTATGGATTTGTGGATTTGTACTTGGTATGTCTCCTTCACAAAAAGGCAACTTCCTCTAAGTGAAATTTTCTTCTTTGCTGTTTTCCCAAATACATGCTTGGCATATACCGGCTCTTGATATATATTTGTGGAAATACTAAATATTGGCCTTTTCTTTCTTGATTTTGCACTTATTCATGTCTGGAATTTCATGTGCTTCATTTTTATTAGAGTCCATGAATTCATGACTTCACAAAATAAGCTGGCATATACCAGCCTCCAGGATATCACCAGTCTGGGACCACATTTTAACTTAGTTTAGTACTTTAAATTGATAATATAAATTTAATCCTCAAATGCACATATGAGCCTGAGAGCAGAGCTATGGGAAAAATAATTTCAGAAGCCATTTTTCTTTTCTTCTACATAAGTGGCCAAGTCAAGATAGAAAAGAGTCAGCAAAGTCCTGGCTCTATGTATTTTGGGTTCTACCTCATGGTCTTTCAACCCCATCTCCCTTTTCCCTTTCACATATTCAAACATTGCATTGAATAATAGTGGAGGTAGTGGACATCTTTTTCTCATTTCTGGCTTTAGTAAGAATGCATCTAGGGCTATTTTTCCCATTTAGTATATTGTTAGCTATAGATTTGTCATAAATGGCATTTATTATGTAGAGGTACGTTCCTTTTATTTCTAGTTTTTTGTAGGTTTTTTGGTGGGTTTTTAAATCAATGAACTGTGTGCATAGCTCAGTAACTAAGCCTTTGCTCATCTGCTCAAGGACTGGGCCTTATCCTTAGCACTGTTCAGCTAGGGGAAAGTTAACTGTGGTCCCTGCTAGTTCTTGGTCTACAGGATGGTGTTACATGTGCGTTGAGTGGAGCTGGTGATGATCAGTTGTCTACTTCTGTGGTGCTTTCACTTTAGAAGCTTCCCTTCCTTGTGCACTTACAGCTATCACTGGCCTCTGTCAGCTTCTCAGGCTGTAGGCCATGGAAGTCCTCCCTTGCTCCATAGGTCCTCCACCTTGTGCCCCAGGAGCAGGAAGAGCCCCCATCTTGAGATGTCTCCTGAAGGCAGCAGATGCATCAGATAGTGTGTATAAGTGTGTGTATGTGCGTGCGCCCATGTGCGCCCATGTACGTACATGCACACATGCACGTGGTGCACTCAGGCATGTATGCTCATACACACAGGCGGGGGCGCTGGATAGAGCCTGAGTTCTGGTTTGGTGCTTTAAATCTGAGGGATTTATCTGCTGATTGTTCTCAGTGCTTTCGGACCCTGACCAGAAGTCCAAGTCTCAGTGGGAAGTGACCAAGGAAATCTTGAGGATTCAAGGCCCAGTGTTTGGAGCTCTCAGCCATGTGTTTGCATTCATGCAGTCCTGTCCCAGTCACAGGCTCAATGCTGGTTTCCATCGTTATTCTTGCTTCTCACCCTTAACCGCTTCTCACCAGAGAGGACAACCCAACTAGCAACTATTGCCTGAACTTGCCAGTGAGTGAACATCTTACCATCTCCCTCTCCTCAACCACCCCTCAGAGCTGTATTCCACCTGGACCTTGTGGCCAAGTGACTCAGACTCACTGAGCAATGACTAGTCCTTGTTTTTAACTCCCCTGAGTAGCTTCTCTCAAACAATACCCTTCCCCTCATCGAGATGCTGTCTGACTATGGCTCTCTGAGATGAGGGAATAATAATTTGTCTGATGGTAGCTCATTGTTCCCACACTTGGTTGAAGCTTTGGAAAATGTACACTTGTCTCACAAAAGGTCTTCCAGTCTGCCTCAAATGCTTACTGTGTGGTGGACACGTTAGCCAAGGCTGGAACCACAGGTGCCTTCCTACTTACTCTCACACCTTTCTGTCTCTCCATTACTTTCAGCTGCCCAGCCCTTTTATTTTCAGAGCTCCCAGTATTCTTCCTCTCTTTTCCTATTCAGAATATAAGCTCTCATTTGTTATTATAACTCTACTTATTCATGGAGTCAAATGGACAAAATCTCTTAGGAAAATTTTTAGGGTAAATGGAGGGTCAAAAGGCGACAAAATGCAGCAATGGTACTCTCTGAACTCTATGTTGAAAATGAACTACACAACTTACTGATGGGTTTGGGAGGGGGAAGTGGGAGAAAGCAAGGGAAGAAGGAGTGATATTGTTTAAAAAGAAATATGCTAATTATCTGACTTATATAGCTGTAACCCCTCTGTACATCACCTTTATAATAACAATTAAGACATTTAAACCAAAATCAAATACAGTGACAACAGAGGATCTTGAATATACATTTATCTAACTTGTGGAGGGGAAGGGGAATAACAAAATGCTGAAACAAAGACACAGGATGCAACAATGATGCTCACAAGATACTATGTTGGAAATGATCTTTACAACTTAGGGGGGAGTGTTGGGGTGGAGAGAAGGGATAGTAAGAAAGAACAAAGGAGGGGCTAATGTTTGACAAGAAATGGACTCATTACCTTACTCATGTAAATGTAACCCCGCTGTGCAGCATCTTTACCATAAAATAAAATTTAAAAAACATTTAAACCATTTTTAGGGTATAATTTGAATTCTTTCTCTTCTGGGAAATGTTTTAATGATGTACCTTATTGCAGTTTTTGTTCCTGTTATTTTGGAGTATATGGTAAGCTCTTTCCAGTATTAAAATATACATTAATTTTAGTAAATATCTATTTTCCCCTCTTAGAAATCTCTCATTTTTTCTCTGCTTTCTCCTTCATGAATCTGTGCAAAATGATTATGAAAACTCCCACGATTCCCTAAAATTCTAATCTTATCTGTACAATTTTTCATCTCCTTAGCTTTCTCTACTTTTGGAAATTATCTTTAGCCTTATTTCTCAGTGATTTTACTGGATGTTTTCCAATTGCTGCTATGATGGCTTTATTTCCAATGAATTTTATTCTCTGAAAGTTTATATTTTGCCACTTCCTGGTCTTAGTCCACATGTGGACAAGAATAAGATTGTCTTTGATCATGGTCTTCTTATTCTTTGCTGCTAGAGGCTTTAAACTGCCTGCTGTCCTTCATTTACATTCAAGGTTGATCTGGAAGTCTAAGGTAAAGCCCTGAATACCTGTGCACCATTGACTGGTGTTTTCTGTTGCCAATGGATCTTGTTGACCATGGTAATTTCCCTACCAGTCCATCAAGTGATACCTTGGAATGGAATTTTACCTTGCTCCTTTATTTCTTTGGCCCCAAACCCTATAATCTCCTGCTAAGGAAAAAAAAACCCTGGCTGCCAGTATTCTATGAGAAAGGAAGGGTAGGAAAAGATGATCCCATTTATCCTGGCTTTCATACAATTCCAATATCTTTAAAGTACTCACACCTTCCCTTGATTGTACGTGATACCATCTTTTCCAGTGGAAAAATCTCTGTCCTCTTGTCTCTTTCATTGTACAGCCTTTCTAGCAATTCCTTTATTTTATCCTCATCAGTGTCCCAGTACAAAAGGTTCCTGGCGCCTCCAAGTTATGATCCTTGCTCTGGATCTTGTTCTCAGCTGGTGCTGACTGTGGTAAGCTCTTCACTTGGGGGATTTACTCCTCTACTGTAGCTGGGCTTAGTTCTGGAGAGCCTATGTGACTCCGTATTTCCTTCACCATGTGCTTTGGAAGAAGTACATAAGTGTGCTCAGTGGGATGCAGGAAGATAAGGCTCCTGCACACCATTGGCTGCATGGAGCTAATTAGTTGATATTCAGGGGTAAGAGTCCTTAAACGTTAACATGATTTAAAAATCATCTCACTATTGAGCTATGTTCTTCAAGATGGTAGCTCTTCGTGTTCAAGTTTGCTTTAAAGGAATGTGGTGCCTACAGTTCTGAGCACCAAATCCAACCCAGAAACTCTCCAGTGGTTCCACATTCATTCCTGGCCTGTGGGCCGCTTTGTAATTCCTCTGGTAGTTAATGAGTTTCCGAATGTGCTGATACAAGATGCGGGATTTCTTTTTGTAACACTTCATCGGGTGTTTGGGACAAGTCTACAGAAAAGAAATTAATTATCTCTGCAGCTTATGCTACTTTCAAAGAGCACTTTAGAAAGACTATTTAATTCCTCTCCTTGGTAAATTACGGGAAGCTTTTAAAGAATAGTGAGTCAACTGAGCTGGAAAGTAGAACTCCTTTGTACAAATCATATTTTTTTTCCCCAAAGAACACCTGCATCGGGTCAGCCCTTTGCAAGTTCACCAGCGAATTACCTTCCAGATCTTTGATGGTGTGTGTATTCTTCATCTTTCCAAGCACAGAAACATGTTGTTTTTTTTTTTCACACATCCAAAAACCGTCCAAAGAATAAGAAACTATAATGCATGTGCTATTGTGTTTTTAACGAAATATTTATCTATTTAGTACTTATGAATGTATTGATAATTTTATTAACTGTACAAAGGGGTTTGTTGTGATATTTCAATACATGAATGACATACTCTGATCAAACGTGTGCCTTCGATACTCTTTCTTATCCTTCACTTGTCATTTGATAGTAACTTTTAGGGACTGGAGACATGGCTCAAATGGCATAGCACCAGCAATGAGTGAGAAAGCTAAGTGAGAGCGCAGAGATGCCCTGAGCTCAAGCCACAGCACTGACGCTCAATACATAATAAATGAAGAAAACAAAGCCATTTTAACGGCTTCACTATCTTACCTCATATATATGCATGGCTTACTTTAATCATATTCACACATGTGTGTGCACACATGCGCACGCACACACATGTTCTTCTTTTACCCCACTCTCCTGCTAATCCCCTCCCCCAAAGGTCAACTGTAGCCCATGTTGCTAGGCGTAGCGTTTGCATAGGATGTGATGGTTGTCTTTCCCAGTCTGTCTCAGTTTACTGAGTGGTTGTTTCCAGTTCTGAAATGGATGCCTTCCTCATCCATCCTTCCCGTTTCATCCAGTCCTTCCTCCCAGTCCCAGTGGACGTTTGTTGGATGTCAGCAAAGCGCCGTCTCTGACTTTCTGGGAGTTCTTGGTGCATCCTCAGCCAGGCTGGAGTCTCCTTGCCTGAATTTCAAACCTTCATCACACTTCTTGTCTCAGTGAGAATTCTCACTTCCTTCCCCTTCGATCCAGTTTCATTTTATGTTTCTTACTGGCTTTTTTTTAACCCTTAGTGACTGGAAAGTCATAGCCCACATTTTCCAGATCTTTTTGGTAAGGAGATTTGGATTTTCACCACAGCTTCTTCTCAGATATTTCTCTTTCTCACCTCTGTATCTCATCTGTCGGTACATTCTGGATCTGGCACCTTGTTTTCCTGGTGGTCGTTACCGCATCCCTGCTTCCATGGTCCTCCCCTGCAGCTGATTGCCACCTAAACACTAAAAGCTCTCCTGAGAATTTGAAGCAAGTCCTACTACTCCTCAACTGACTCTCTCGATGGATTTATTTCTCTTCTCTAGAAGAAGCCAAGGTTCTTACTGGGCTTGTGGTGCTACACTTTCTGACCACTGTGAACCCCTTGCTCAATCCTGACGACTACCCTACCTGCTTTTCCATTCCAAGTTGGCTAGTTCCTGTCTTCCCCTAAATCAGGTACACTCCTACCTCAGGGGTATTGCACATGCTTTCTCTTTATCAGGCACATTGTTTTCCAGATAACCACCAACCATTTTCCTTCTCTTTCAAAAGGTGTGTTCACTTACTCAATGAAGACTTCTCCAAGAAGTCTATGCAAAATTATAACCTGCTAGCATATCTCTTTTATTCTAAATTATTTTTAATACAGGTTTCTTGAGTACATATTTTTTGTTTATTTCTGTCTCTCTTCAACAATGACAGACACACAAGTGATAATCAACAAATGCTTTCTTGACTAAAGAGATTAATTGCTTTAGTGTCCAAATTTCCCATTTGATTATTGCAGGCTCCATGATAGGCACATGCCAATCAAACAACTCATTTTGTATTCCTTCAGTTTTTTGCAACAGTCGAGTCTCTATTCTGTAGCTGGTGCTCTTTTGTTTTTTTTTTAATGTTGAGAGAAACAGTTCTAATCTGTGTTAACTGTATGTTCCATTTAAATTGAAATATCTAAGGGCTGTTAGTTTGTCTTTGTATATGTTTTAATTCCCTATCTCAGAAACATCAGTAATTTCACTTCAAACAAAATCACCACTAACATTGGTAGGATATAATCTCCTTGCAATGCAATTTGTGCAGAACTTTATATGACTTTTAAATTTTAATTCTCTCAAGTCCCATGGAACAAGTAGCATTGTGAGCACCCTTTAATAGATTAAAATGCAGAGACATCGAAACATGGTAATTTCTCCCATAGTCCTTCAAAAGTGGCAAGTACTAAGAGTCAGACATAAATTATGTAGTATAAATGCCCAAATCAAAATGCTTCCTTTACTTCTTTGTCATCTGTATTCTGGATATTTTTAGAAAAAGAAAATTGCTTCCAAATGGTCAGGTGCATTGTTTTTAAGCATTAATTAATTTCCTCGACAAAGGGAGGAGAAGTCATTGGCCTTGTAGGCTTTGTATTACATGTTAGAAAATCAAAGCTAAGCAAAACCAGGAAATAAATAAATAAATCCAACGTTGGGAGACTATACAAGAAAGTTAAACGGTGACAAGATATAAAGTGTTCTACTAGCAACTTTAGATTATATAGTGTTGTTACTGTCTCTGAAGGGTCATTTAATTTGATGTTCATAAACCTAAAGGATCAATGATGTATGTCAAGATAGGACTTTACAAGCAAGGAACGAGCTGGTGCAAAAGTCCTAATGCTGGAGTTACTATGACTTGCTTAATAGGCAGAGCTAGGCTTGCTTAGTGGGAAGGTGTCAAGGAAGGCGGTCAGGAGTAAGAAGAAACAATGGTGGGAGATGGATAGGAATCAGCTGACACATGTAGTAAGGACAAGCCAGGGATCAGACTTGATTGGACGCGTTCCCCGTGGACTTTAGAGGATAAGAAGTGGGAAGAGACCCATTTGGACACTATTGCAGTCATCCTAAGAGAGACACATAGTTGGGACCACGACAGAAGCAGAAACGATGGGGGAGGGGCAAATGAGGACCTGTTCCGGAAGCTGGGCGACAGAAATTGTGGAGAGTTCAAACTGGAGATTGTGTAAAATCAGGAAAGACCATGATCAGCTAGTTCCTTGTCTGACTGGGTGGTCAGTGGAGGTGTTCTTGGGATGATAAGGACCAGGGGGAGGAGAAGCTTTGGGGTAGGGAGAAATCCTGAGCTCAGGGAGTGAGAGGCTTGTGGAGGTTTGTCTGTACTAGCAGTGCACGTGTGTGGAATCACACTTCCCCTCTGGCCTCGATATCCATAGGGAAGCGGTTCCAGGATCACAGCAGATCATAGCCCTTGCATATGGTGGTGGTGGTGGTGTAGTACTTCCATGCATACATCCTTCTGTATATCTTAAGTCACCTCCAGAGTACTCACAGCATCTAATACAATAGAAATACTATGCAATTCATTGTTACGTTGTATTTTCCAGGGAATAATGATGAGACTATTGGCAATGACAGTAATGAGAAGAAATGTTCGGTTCATACGTGACCGGTTAAATTGGTGGATGCAGAACCTGCCAATTCAAAGGCCCGGCTGTCTTTCATGCAACCTCCCTCACGACTCATCTCTCTTCTCCCTCATGTCCTGCATCCTGGAAGGATGACCAAGGTGTCATTGATATCCTTGGCTGCTGTTATCCAATAGTATTGTCAAGTAGGAAATGCCAGAATAAAGGGGAAGATGGCTGGACGTAGGGTGTACCATATTCTGACATCTCCCTGTGTGGCCGGTTAGGTTTATTGTCTCTATCTCCTCAGAGCACAGTTCTGGGCTGGTGGTTGTGCGCACATGCTAAGAAGTCCACTTTCTTCTCTTGTCTGTCCTCCTGTTACAGACGTGTAGAGGCCTCTGTTATTGCCTGCTCTGGTTATTGTCTTGTCTTTTGTCCTCAGTCACAATGACAAGCTTGGAGATGTCTGACCTTCATGGCACGGAATGTGCCTGTGGCTTACATAATTCATATGGTTAGAGGAAGAATCTACTGATTGATCAGAACTAGTGTTATTGTGGCTTCTCTGAACTTTGCCCACAGTTTGTAAATTTCTCCCTTATTAAACCTGGGCTACAGTATATTATATTCATAAATGGCTGTGTTAAATGGCAGCCCCTTTGTACAACTATCCAAAGATAAAAAGAATAAAAGGTTTGTATTAGTTCCTGTTTCTTTTCATATAAACAATTTTAAAATACAGATACAACTCAAGCCTCCAATGGTTCTACTTCCCTAATGATATAACAGTATCCTCTTCAAAGAAAAATATCTCTGTTATGAGTCTTAGTCATTTTCCATTCCTAAAGCTGAGTATCTTTACCATGAAAATATTCAAACCAACATTGTTGCTCGTTACTTCAAAAATTAATTAAATAGCACATATGGGGGGGGAATGCCCCATGATACAGACATTGATGCTGTGAATTATTTGATGGGCTTATGCCAGGCCCTGAATAACATAAAAATAAACTGGAAATTCACCAGATGCTCAGAGAGAAGACTGGAGAATGATAGGGAGGATTAGAGGCTGAAGTTCAAGGTTTGGAGGTCACTTGTTGATCAGTGCTGCTGAGGATCACAAGACTAGGTTAGCTTGTGCAGAAGAATTCCCCGGACCCTCAAGGACCGTGTCTCGTGGAGCTCTTCGTTTTTCCTGCATCTGGGCAAGGCTCACCTGGACCACGTCCTCTTCCTCACCCGTCCAGCCTCCTGCCACCAAGACAGTGAAATGCTCTTATCCGTTCCCCTTCCCCTTCCAGACTTCCATTTCATGCTGGCCTTTACCAAAGTCCTTCTCTCTTTCATTTGCTCCTCCTGAAGTCTGCTCACTCATAGGAGCAGACACAAGTGGCGCAGAGCTTTCCTCCGCTTCCTGTTATACAGCGTGTTGTTGTTGTGGGCCG
This sequence comes from Dipodomys ordii, assembly GCF_000151885.1. NCBI lineage: Eukaryota > Metazoa > Chordata > Mammalia > Rodentia > Heteromyidae > Dipodomys > Dipodomys ordii. The sequence goes on from NW_012267224.1 coordinate 583,202, forward strand.
TTTATTGACAAGTCTTCCATACAGGACACAGAGTGCATAGGCCATCCACCAAGACTTCCATGAAAGCCCCGCCCTGGAGGTCAGTTACTCAGCAAAGCCTGTTGATGGATTCGGTTGCGACAGAATCAGGTGTGAGCTGACAGGCAGGCAATTAATGTTTTACACAGAGGTATTTGGGGTATTAATAACACAGGGAAACATAAAAGGCAGCTAGAAATCCTCAGTGCTCCACTGAAAAGAGAATGGCTGAGAGTGATTCCAAGAGGGGTGAAAAGTAGCTACTGGGGGCTCAGGATTAATTACATGAGATCTATCTCTCTCATTACCACAGGAAGTGGTAGCTGCTAGTCTTTAATTGGAGCGGTTGTTATTTAATTTCTTTTACATTCTGAAGAGCAATTAACAGAGTGAAGAGAGGCAGACTTTTAACATTTCCAAGCTTTCGCTCAGTTTCCCAGAGCCTCCTGCTCCGTGGATTTCCAGCATAATTTTTCCTTTGCTTCCTCCAGGATGGGACCTTGGATTCTAACAGCAGATACTAACTGTTCCCTGTCTCTGAATTTCTCAAGAACTTCTTAGAACTGCAACATCTACTTGGGTATTTCCCACATGTTATGCAGCCTTCTCATCATTTTGGGGGTTCCTTTGACTTGCAGTTTGAAGTCACCTGAAGTGGACCCTGAGATAAAAAAAATGCATCTGGGCCCCCTCCGGAGAACAACCTAACCCACCCTTGATTGTTCAGTTAAATACTGGCTGATAAAGTAGATAGGTTGTAATCTGCTCAACTGGCTATACCACCCACTTACTGTAAACCCCGCCTTTTGCCCACCAAATTGGCACACCAGTTCAAACCAAAATGATAGGATAGTTTAAACAACTAGTATAAGACAGACTGTAACTCCATTGGCCACCTGCGTGTGGCCTAACATGACGATGCAATCCTTTGTGTGTGTTGAGAGCCCATTGGTCACCTGCGTGTGGCCAGGCTTGACCACATGGATTTTGCCTTTAAAAACCCCAGCTTGTGGGCCGTGGGGTGGCAGTATCAGTTCTGGAGCCTGTGTGGAGGCCTGTGTAGGAGCCTCCTCAATAATGTTGCTTCTTTGTTAACAACATTGTTGCGGTAGGCTCTGTCTCTCCAGATCACCAGGTGGGCTTGCCTGCCTGAGTAGCTGTCTTCCTACTACATCATCCATGAAATTTTTATTTGTCTTCTACATTGTACCTGTAGATACAACTGTCGTTTATGACAGCTGCAAAAGTCCTTTACTATGATCCTTATGGTCCCCCAATTTTTAGTCCCTTGTCTGCCTAGAAAATCTATAACTCTAAAAGATCAGAGACTGAGAGTATCTCAGAGATTTTTCTATGAGAAAAATTCCTGGTGGCGAACCAGAAAAATTGGATTGAGAGCAAAAGGTAGTCAGCTTAGAAATACTGAGCTTAGTGGCCAAAACCTGCATCGTCAAGTGATTTCCTCATTTCCCAACTGAGCTTCCTTCCCCTGGGTAAGAATGCCCATGGGTGAAACAGCACTGCACAGAGTTAGCAGAGCTTCGCAAACCCTGGTGTTCCCACAGTTCTCAGAGAGACCTTGGTAAAATGCAGATTCTGGCTCAGTGGACTCAGGTGAAGCTATCATGGCAAGCCAGCTGAAGTAGCTGGACTGCACAGAGATGGTTTTCTGATCAGCAAAGATTTAGAAAAGCGTCCGTGAGTATTATTACAGAGGGCATTCGCTCATTTCTGTACTTCCCTCCAGAATCTCCTCTTCCTCTTGTGACTTTAGCCAGCCTCTCATCTCTTACCTCACATACTGCCAATCCAATCCAGGGTTCTCAGTTATAGCTCCTCCCTGGGCCACGCCCCAGTCCAGGCGTGAGACTGGGATTTTTGGGTTTGTGCTGGCCAAGCCATATATTCTACCCCCTGAGCATATGGATTATAGGATAAATGGGCATTTGACATGTCTTGAGGAGCAGAGACATCTGCTCAAGTCTATTGGTATTGTTTGTAAGAAGCGATCTTTGTTTTACTGGACACAGAGAACTTATAAAATCGAAAAGTCATATGGGCCAACAGAAAGGTTGAATGTAAACCTACAGCAAGGTAGCCATGACAGTCTTTTAATACTGTGTTCCTGAGAACAAATCTGGGACATACAGATGTTGCCGTAAGGAGGAAGAAAGTGACTGCAGCCTGATAATGAACACCTGGATCCTAGGCTAGGCCGATAGGCCTTCCCATTTCACGACCCAAGAAAATCCTTATGTTTTTGTCTTGAATTGAATTCAATCAGGAGAGTCTTGTAGTTCCTATCTTATAAGGAAATAAAATAGTTATCAGAGTAGTTACCAGTTATCTTCTGAAAAGAGGAATCCAAGACAGTCCTTGAGTCCCACATAGAAAGTGAGCTCCATACTTGTTCTACATGGTAACTTCTTCCTAGAGCTGGGGCATGTCAACCCACGCTGGGGTTCAAACCCTGCCTCTGTCTCTAGCTAGCTGCTTTTCCTGGACAATTAACTCCATATGCTCAGAACCTCCTCTGCTCCATCTGCAGAATGAGAGCAGGGTGCGTGCTCACCAGCTCCTGTACAGTGACATCAGGCATCTGACTGCGCTCAGGGGATATTCTGCCACAGTGTCTTCCTCTTACCACCTCATTATCTAAGTTTTCAATTTTCTCCCCCATTTCCCCTTCTGACTTAACCCAATCTGACTGGTAATTCCCTTTGCTTTCTTTTCAGGCTTTAAAAAAATTATTATTATTTTTCCTCTAGCTCTGATGCCTGCCAGAGACCCCTGCACGGTTTCCTGCCCCTCTCTGCAGATCATTTCTTCAGTCAAAAATGTTGGGGTCCCTGCCATCATTATGCTCAGTTACACATTCCAACTCAAAATGAACGGAGGTCATGTGAAAAACGTGGGCACAGCAGGAGGTTAGAGAATGTGTTTCTCCACACAGAGCTATCACGATAGCTGTCTGTCTTTGGAACCTTCTAGAATTCTGTCCAGAAGGCATACTGTATCGAGACCCTCCTGATACATCCACAGCACCCACGGTGTCTGACCGGACAGGGGAAAATTGGAGTGGTGGCCTGAGAAGGGAGCAGTGTGTGATACGTAAGCACAGGGAAGCTCAGCCCTGTCAGCCTCCCCTGCCGGCACGGTGACAGACCCTGACAGGTGGTGACCAAGGAAGTGAGCCCTCCAGTTATCTTACCTGCTTTTCCTGTTTTTTGTTTTGTTTTCCATTTTATCTTGGGAAGATGACACACCAGGATGTCGCTCATGTGCTTAAGGGGCAGTCACTGGCTGAGTAAAACTGTCCTCCACAGTAACGTCATAGAGAGCTTTGCAGCTCTTCTCCTGCCAAAATGCATCTAAAGCCCCATGCGAGGCCCCTGCCAGGAGGCTGCCCAGCCCTCTCCTCTATGTCCTCTGTGAAATAAGATGCAGTAACTCTGGGAGAAGTCCTCATAGGTGTTTTAGGATGAAGGAGAAACCAAAAGGGACAACGTGAAGCAAGGTTGAGAGGTTGTCAGAGCACGCATAAAGATCCCCACGGACAAAGTCCTCACATTCCTTCTCCTCTCTGTAATTAGCTGTGAAATATAAATTATATCCCATGGCTCCTCTGCTTTAAGCCCTCCAATGCTCTCCCTCCATCGTGGAGACAAATTCTAATTCTGTACACTTTCCTGTCTTTCCAATGGAATTGAATGTGTCCCTTGGCTCCCCGAGCTGGCACCCCAGATCTTCGCATGTATAATCTCCCTCTGTTCTACACGACCCCTTGCCTCCCTTCTGCTGGAGAATTACACTTCTGACGTCTTTCAAAATGGCTCCTCTGATCAAAGCTATGTAACAGAACCTCCCTTTCTCCCTGTCAGGTGTCTCTGTTGAATCTCCCAATCAGGTAAGGGCTGCCACCTTTGCAAGTAATCTTGTATCTCATGGGTCCTACTGTCTAAGAGAAGCTCAATAGGTAACACCAGTGATGGATTGAGCTGTTGATTGGTCTTCCATGAATTACTTAATCCCTCTGGTCTCAGCTTCCACATTTCAAAACTGAAGACATTAGATAAGATGGTTAACAAAAGAGGAAGTAACAGTGCTCGATAGGAAATGTGCTCATTACCTTACTCATGTAACTGTAACCCCTCTGTACACTATTTTTACAATAAAAACATAAAAAGATGGTTTTTCAGTATATAAATTCTCCACATGATGAATTTGTGACTTAAAATTAGGACTAAAGAAAGGATGGTTTAAAGGGTAAGACACAATTTGCTTTTGTGGTGCACAAGATCTGATTAATGATGAGAAAACAATGAAGAAGAATGAGTTAAGATGTTAAAAAAAAAAGCCAATAAACAATAAGAGGCTGTCCATGAATTCAGTCTGCAGAGAAGGAAAATGTCAGTCTGAGAAAGGTTGGAGTCTAGAAGACTTTAAGAGAGAATAGGTATCTGGGTTGGATGTTGGTGTGTATGAGCTATTTTCATTTATGAGATAATTCTGTTAGATACATTTTTATTTAAATTATTTTATGATAATCCCTACTTTAACTCACAAAAAGTTTCAAACAAAACTGGGATACCCACTTAAATTTGAATTTCAAGTGAAAAGATATCATGAAGAGGAGAAAAGGAAGAAAATATATACAAGTACTTAATGTATATCCTATAGAATTAAGAAGATTTAGGGAAGGGGGTGAGCCAGGAGGGAATGGGTAAGAATGTTGAAAGGGGTGACAGAGATCAAGATATCATGCATTCATAAACTGCTTTGATGAATGGAAACTCCTTTGTATTAAGATAATAATAATTTGAAAAACCATTTTAGTAAAAGTTCATTCTGTGCAATATTTGGGTTGCTTGCATGGAAATAATTATTGGTTGTTTAAAATGCGAATTTAACCTAAGCATCTACGTTTTTATTTCCGAAATGGAGTAGTCCTAATCAGAGGCTAGCAGATGGCCATGATGCAACTCCATGAGGTTGGAATTCTAGCCCAGGAGGGGGTGGGGCTTTACCAGAGTAAGGAAAGTTTTGAATTTCTGATTGCCTTTTAGGTTATGATGATTAATTTTACAAATTGCTATGCATTTATAGATGTCTGGACATCTTCCTACATTATTCTTTTACTTGCTACTTGTTGTTTCCTGGTGATTACTATTTGCAGATTCATACTCCCCAATACCTTAGTTCTAGGGCCTCTCTCACATGGTCACCTTTCAACTAAGAGACTTCCTGGTATTCCATAACTGTTTACCATCCACGAGTCAAATTTATATCACAGCCAAGCAACACACATCTGTCATTGACATTAGAGTCCACTTAGAATTTTCATTGAAGTGGTGATTTCTAGATGCCTACATGCCCAGAACTTTCTACAATGTCTCAGCTCAGCATTTTCATACTCTGGCTCCATCTGTCTTCATCCGTTCAATTGGAGAGCTCAGGTAAGTCATATCCGCTTGACTTGAGGAAGTAGTGGACCTGGCTTCTCTCCTGCTACCTCCGCCTGAGGGTTTTTCATAGCTGATTCCCCACACTGAGCCCGCACCTGACCCATGCTCCCTGCCCCACCCTCTTGTAGCTGGAACTATCCTGTGCTTGTCTTTCCTCGCGGTTATAGGTTCTATGAGGAAGTGGCTGTTCTCGTTTACTGATGTGGCAACCCAGTGTCTGGTACACAAGAGCTGTCCATAAATATATGCAGAACAAATCAAAGTAAGGCTACTCAGACACACAAATAAGGCCTTCAGGAAGGCAAAGAGGCCTGAGAAAGTTGGCAAGCATTGAAGATCCCCCGTGTCCCTGCACATCTGGTTCTGATTCAGGCATCCAACTGTGAATCTCCCAGAAAGCCTTTTAGAGGCCTTACCCCTCCCTGGTCGGCATCGCCGACTCCACATGGCCAATCTCCCAAGATCCAGAAGGGCTCCTCGGTGTGCATCTCCACTCACACTGAGTTTGGAACAGGAATGGTAATGACTCCCACAAACCCAATAGCAAATGGATCTCCTACTGCTGGGAACATACTGTGAGTCTCTCAGAGAGATGGTGTCTGTCATACCTGGCCCCTCGGGCCTCTAAGTGCAGGGTGTCATTTCCTCTGGCCCCTGGGAGGCGGCCATGCCATTGCATAACGTGTCTTGTGTTCTGGAATCTAAGACTCCAAATGGCCAGGGCTACATCTACGTCTGACATAGCCCAGAAACGCCTGCCTCTGTCATCTGTCCCATTACGTCAGGATCTGTTTGTGTGCCCATTCTGTGTGTATAGGTGTGAGTGTGTAAGGCTGGGTATAATTAGCTATTACAACTTTTGTTTTCATGACAATCATAGGAAGGAACTACAATTATTTTCATCCCCATTTGACAGAAGAAAAAGCGGAGACACAGCGGTTAACTTGTCTAGTGTCACCCTATGAATTCAGGGCAGACTGACGAAGCTGAACTTGTGGCTAGTTTCAAAGGCTTTACGAGGGTGTCCAAAAGATGAAATTCCCCACAATTCTTGTGAGAGATATTTATTATGAACCTACTCTTTTAGATAAAAATACTCAGATTCAGTGAGCCAATAAACTTAGATAATAATACTACATTAAAATAAGTTCATGGGCTGGCAAGGTGGCTCAGTGGTAGAGTGCTTGCCTTGCATGCATGAGGCCCTGGGTTCGATTCCTCAGCACCACATAAGCAAAAAGAAGAAAGCCGGAAGTGGTGCTGTGACTCAAGTGGTAGAGTACTAGCCTTGAGCTGAAGAGCTAGGCCCAGAGTTTAGGTTCCACGACCAGACCAAAAAAAAAATTAAAAAAATAAAAAATAAAATAAGTTTATCACATAAAACTAATTTGTAAGTCTGAATTGAGCCCAGATAGGTGTTATAACAAATCATGAGATCTCTGTGTCTCAAGTATAATAAACAAAATCAGTTCCACAAACATATTTTAAGTCTCTTGTCTGTGAGACAAGAGAGTATTTCTATCAATGATCATAAGTGCTTCTTTTAGTTCCAATGTTCCTTTATTCATTGATAATCATGGATTCACTGAATGACAATCTTCATTCATTTCAGTGAATAAGCTTTTTAGCCTCTGTCATATGTAGATCGAATATGCATGATCATGTATCACATGACACAATTTTATTATGACACCAGGGTCAAGAAGGGGAAAATACCCAGCCTTGATGATGCATGCCTATAATTCCAGCACTCTGAAAGCTGAAACAGGAGTATCAGGAGTTTAGGCAAGCCTGATCATTGACTTTAAAAAATTAAATTAAAAAACCACAAATGATTCATACACTTACCTATCAGATAGGACATCTATGGGTACCAACTGTTTTCCTAGGTAATAAAGAAAAAGGGTAAACAAATGAAATAGACATAGACTTGCCTTTACAGAACTTGCTACCTGATAAGAAGCAGCAGGAAATAGACCAGAATCCATTTCAGGAGCCATCTGTCTGTCAGGGCGAGGGCCTGAGGGAAGATTTTCTGTGAAAGGTTAACTGGATTGCTAAGCTTGCAAAGGTGAGAACCAGGCCTGGAGCGAGGGAGGAGGGAAAGGACTGGCAGCTCTGTTCTAGGCCCTCAGAGCATCTGGAGCCCTACGACCCTGTAGGCCAGAGGTGTTCAATGGCTGGAGGCTCTGCAGGGGAGCGGTAGCAGACCTGGGGACAGGAAATTGTTGAAGTTCACCTAGCAGCTAGCTGGGAGGGATGTGTGACGATGGTGGCTGTGCACAGGTTGAACTGGTTAGGCCCTGCCATTTGTCATGGATCTCTTATGGATCCAAATGAGAAAGACTCCTCTTCCCACCCTTCCTGGGTCTCCCTTAGGGACCTTCTGGGACCATGGCTGCAAGGCCAGCTCAGCTGCCAATTACTTGTACAATTTGGGGAACTCACATAACCTCGATGATTTTCAGTTCTGTAAAACAAAGGCAAAACCATATCCACAAGATGCTTCTGTACCTAGTGAGGCCCCCACATGGGGGGGGGCACCGAAGGACCTGGGGGCTTGTGAGAAATACAGCCTCTCAGGCCCCACCCCACCCCTGCCACCTACCACTGATAGACTCTGATCAAGCTCTGAGTTGACCAGGGCATGAGTCAAGGTTAGAGCAGTGTTCTAATAGACTACTGGAAATGCAGTCCGGCTGAGTCAGGATTGCCTGAGGGGTCCGAATGCCTTCAAATGCAGGTTTCTGTGTCTCCTGAATGGGAATTCGGTGGGAATCCCATGGTATGGCCTTGGGACTGGACTTCAGTCATCCCCATGTGACTCTCAACGGGCAGAAAAGGAAGGAGGCCATATCTCCTGGGAATCTGCACACAGAGGCCTCAGTAATCCCTGTGGTCCAGGGCGGTGGGAGAAAAGAAGAGAAAATCAAAGCGGAAGGGGGGGATCATTTCATAAACTACAAAGCCCACGTGAAAAGGTCAGGTCCTCCAGTGCTGTGCTGTGAAACTGAATGAAATCCACGTCTGGTCCAAGAATCCATGGCAGATTAGGGTGGTGGGTGAGGAGACAAAGAGGCAGAAAGTGATGAACAATGGACAGCACTGCTCAGGTTTGAGCAGCAGAAAGTGGTGTGTGTGTGTGTGTGTGTGTGTGTGTGTGTGTGTGTGTGTAGAAATAGAAGAAAGACAGAAAAACACACAGACAAAAAGCAGAGAAAGCGCAGAACTTTGCAGTCCTTGGGAAAGGAAAGTTCTATCAGTAGAATGCAGGCCATACATTGCCAGAAGGCCTCTTAGGTGTGAGGATATTTACATATAATTTGCTATCCTAGTAAGTATTCTATAAACATGTTCTAAAATGAACTTGTACTAGGTTGGAGGCACCATATCATAGAGAATCTGTTTTCTTTCGTGCTAACTAGAAGCATTGCCTTAGCAGATGGTTGCAAGCATGGCAAGTTTGCAGATTGTGGTTCCTAGACACCAACTTCCTCAAAGACAGACAACCCAAGGTGACCTCTGGGACAGGAAGCCACTCTCTGGGTGTCATTTCCATGTTCACGTCTGGGGTGGGGGTGCAGAAGCAAGCAGGGTTTTCAGCTTTCCGTGTGATATAATCCCTGCTGCACCAGTCCTAGTTCCAGGACTCTGGAACTCTAGATCTCTTCCGGGTCTTTCTAGGACTATCCTGGTCCGCTTCTTCTGCAAATGCACCCTGAGCAGCATCACTCTCTGGGCACTCACATGTCTGGGCACTTATGCCATGCATCTGAGTCTGCAGGAGTTCTGTGGCAGCAGAGCTGGAGGGCAGCTTGTGAATGGAGTGTGTGCGAACACTAGTAGTGTCGGGCTGCAGGAAAGTCTTCCTGTGGAAAGAGAATGCAAGAGAGGAAGAGCAATGTCCTCAAGGATACAGTCCATAGTCTCTATGGGATTTCCTTCCTAAATTCCTTCTGGAGCTCTGAAACTCTCCCCTCCTATCCTCATAATAGCAGCTGACCTCTTTAGGACTGCCACAACATAGAGAGCACAATTCTTAAAAAGGGATCCTCTCCAGTCTCTATCAGTAACGTCAACCATAGCACGCACCAGGTTGCAAAACCATCACTTGCAGACAAGCAAGCAAGCAAGCAAAAAACCGTATCTCATAAACAGTTGTCTGAGGAAAAAGCCATAAATTTAGAGCAAGCTTCTCTAAAGTTTTGTCTTTGTAGAAAGACAGTGCCTGAATCAGACAGCCCTGAACCGGAACTTTCCATGAATGGATCCATGAGTCATTTCATGCAAGTAGTCGAACATGCTCCCTTTCTGCTTCACAAACTTTTCAAGTATAAAATGGAAATCCGAGCAGAACAGATACTTGAGAGGTTTGAAATCTCGCTGCCTAATACCTCAATCAAAGTGATAAAGTCAGTTTTGCTCTCCCATTGCTTTAGGCCTCCACCTCCATATTTTTGGACATAATATTGTTTTTCTTTCAAATCCTAGCCTATCCCAGCTCCCTTTGCAAAATCTTTACTTTTCAAGACTCATATCAAACTCTACCTTCTGTAGTGCTCTTCTTGTAAGCTTAAACACCAGCCTCACATTGCAAAGGTGTGGGGGGGGGGGTGCTAAAGCTTATTGATCTGACAAAACCTGATCAGCTGCCTGCCCAGCCAGCAGGACATCATTCCAAAGTGATTAACTGGGAGAGATCAGGCAATCAGGGCCTCTGGTGGAATGCCAAAGGCCCTGCATGTTAAAAACGCAGAACTAGGGTGCTGGGTTGAGAGGACCAAGTATTTTTCTGATTATTTCTCTTCTGTAATCTCCACCAGCTAGGGGACCTCGAGGGTAGCATGAACCTGCTGGGATTTTTGCTGCATGGAGACAGAAAAGAAGCCCCCCTCTGATCATTAGGTGCCTTCTGGATCATAGTGGGTGTATCCTCTTGACCTGGGGGTGAAGGTCACATCTACTGAACATGCTCAAACATAGGTCACAGACACACCCCAGCCCTGTCTTTTGCACACCAAGAAACTAAGCAGAAGAGAAGCCAATTAAGATGCTGTGAAGCATCTTAATGCACATATCTACATGTTGATTTGCACACTAGCATACCTTGTGAGTGTACTGCTCGTGATGTGGACAGAAAGGGTGCTACACAGAAACACTATTGAATATAGTTCCTGGCCCCAAGATATTTCGGATTTGTTAGGCAATAATTAGCGAGGATTCTAACAGGAGATATAGCAACAAGAGTTGAGACTTTGGCAAAAAGAAAAAAGAATTCTCACACAAAATCTGGTTTTTAGTATTTTCTGTGAACTTTGTATGATACTAAACTTCTTTGAGGTTACAGCTTCCCATTTTTAAGCTGGGGAAGATATGCAAATCTTATTTGGGCTCTTCCGTACAAATGACAGATGTTGCAGGCAAAGTGGCAAGTAGAAGATATATAATATAAAGCAGTTATTATCAATACCCTTTGTAGGTTTTCTTGAATTTTCATGTCTAAGCTAGATTATCTTCTGGAAAGAGAGAGGTTGACCTTTGAATTGACTATTGACTGCATTGCTTTACATTACCCTGTAAGACCTTAGGTAAGTATCAGGTCTCTTAACCTTCCTAGCAATTCAGTGAAGTCTATTCATGACCCCAAGTTTACAGGGAAGAAAACTCATGATCTGTGAGTTTGTTACCTATAACCACACAGCTAATGACTGGTAAGAATGAATGAATGATTACCTGTGTGTATTCTACTTTGAAATATATGCCTTTTCTACTATTTTTGAGGGCAATATGTGAAGATATCTTTAAAGCATGGGGGAACAGCAACTGGTGATGGAGCTTCAAGGTTAGATCACCATTTGAATTTGAATAGGTTCCTGAAACCTCCCGTGCCTCAGTTTCCTTATCTGTAAAGATTAAAAATTAATGCCAGTAAGGGACTAAGAACAGTGTCTGCCACGGTGTACATTTGTAAATATGTATTAAGGAACTGGGATTCATGGAGATGAATTATCCATTTTCAGGCCTGGTTTTCCTGTGCAGTAGCAGAAACGTAAGTGGACTCCAGGTCTCTGAATCTTGGATCTCACATAAATTGATGTTCAGTCATATCTATTGAGCACGAGGATGGTTCATCCGAGTCAGAGAAGGTAGATTCAGTTAAGCAAAAGCGAGGCTTGCAGTTCAAGAAAGAAGGCCACAGATAGCCTCTCACCTTAAAGAAAAGAAAGTTGAACATCTGGGTTGAGTGATATGCCACATCTCCTAGTTGGTGAAAAAGGGAATACCATTAGTGTTCACCTGTTGGGGCCCGTGTGAGTTCATTCAGCAATCACCTTTTTTAAAATGCTGCATTTGCATCTTTTACCTGGGAGTCTCTGGTAGATTGTGAAAGCAGATGAGTGTTTTGGTTTGTTGAGACAGGATGCGCGCTGAGTGATTAGAACAGGTTGGATGGATCCTAGCAGATGGAGAATTGTGAAGGCCTATGCGAAAAGAGATGAACCACAGAGAGCAAAGGAAGAACACTGGAAAAGTATGGTAGAATTCCAGTGGTGTAATTCTTTAGAAAAAAACGAACTGATGATCCAACAAAGTGATTACCAGGAAGCTGGTCCTTGAGCTGGTGGGGGTGGGGTGGGGGGGCGGGGGGGCGGGGGTGGTGGTGGTCATAAGGTAGTTGGGAAACCAGTGAGGAGGTGAAGGGTAGAGTGTGCAGTCGTAATGTTCAATGGATATCCTATGGAGCTAGGAGAATCGAGGGAAGGGCCTGAGTCAGGAGCAAGGTGGAGAGAATGAGGCAAGGAGTGACGTGGATCAGATGCAGTGTACTCGGAGCCCTGTCTTTTCATTTGTTGCAGAATCCTCTAGGAGAACCACCTTGCAGAAGATGCTAAATCTTCCCTATTGCGCATTATGCTAGCATCCAATTTGAAAGAGTAAATATTATCACCATGCTGAGAATTAATTGGCATCATTCAAGCAATCGAGAAGATCAGAACTTCTTCTGACTCCATTGACAGTCAAATTGGTGAAGTGCACTGTGAGCTAAATGATATGAGACAAACATCATTAAAGCGTTTGAATGCGGACATCACTGAATCTGAAACTCCTAAGTAAGTACATGTGTAAAACAGACTCAAATAATCAGAGAATGGGAGAGGGAATGAAGGAGGGTGGGCTTTGGAGTAGTAAGGTTCTTGATGGTGACTCAGCCTCGTCAGTCACTATGGATATTCAGACACATGATTTCTGCTTCTGGCTCTTAACTGCCTCAGTAGTCCCCAGGGAAGAACACGACCTTCTTTGAATAGAGGTCACAGGGGTCAGGTAGAAAATGTACATAAAATAACTAACAAGACTTGTTCTCTTGCCCCATTAATAAAGTCTCGATACCACCATTTTCCAGGAATGGACAGATAATTACTGCCCATGCTAGTCTTTATTAACCTCTGTTTTCTCCATAATTACATCAAGTCTCTTTTCTAATTTGCATTTGTGAACACAATGTAAAATGGTTAATTGCATATCTTTCTATTTTTTTTACACTAATTGCATTTCTAATTCACTATCACCAAGACTCTGTCTGGCCCAGCCAATGCAATGGAAGTGTGTATGATGGACTAATTATTTCCTCCATTGTGTCAAGACCCCCGGGAACAAAGCAATCCAATCACCTTGGGTCCCTCACAGGGTCCATGGTGTACAGGTGTGTGCTCCTCTCCCTCCATTCCATGTCTGGAGTTTGCCAGGTGACAGTCTCTTCTGGACCAGAGTAAATAGTACATTGTAAATTAAGTTTTAAAATAGAACAGTGTTTTATTTGGGGCTTCTGCAAAATTCCCAGTAGCTTTATGAAGCTTGGATTAACCATCAAATCCTCCTCCGCAATTTTCTAATTAATGCCATAGGAGACCCGGCTTTGATCAATTTGCAAACTATATTGTATTTAGTTAATTAAGGAATGGAAGGCATGGGTTTTGTCATTACCGCAGGCAGCCCCAATTGACCTGGTTGCTATGTTCAGCGAGCTTCCCCAACGCTAAAAAAATGAGGTTCTGACCGCAGCCCCTCTAGTAAACTGTGATTGATCCCAGAATGGAGTTGAACCTCGCTGACAAAAACAAATGAGCCAACATACTTTAAAGTCAGTTGCAGGAGAACTGCACAGTTTCATTCTCATGCAGGAGAAAAGTAGTAACACTTGGCTGAGTATTTTCTAGAGTGCACAGTCTAGAATCTGCAATGGAAAAGAGTAGGGACTGAGCCATGACAATGACTTGGATGCAGTCTTATTCTGCTACAACATAGCTGTGTGATCTTCAGTAAGTTAATGAGCCTCTCTGGGGGTGATTTCAAAATGTATATGATGGATTTTGGAGACAATTAAATCAATTACCACAGCCTTTGGTAGCTGGTGAGGGATTAAAACATGACAAGTACCAAGACAATCATTCTATTCAATGTACCCATGTGAAAATAGAACCATATAACTTGAGGGAATGGTTGGGTTGGGAAAGATGGGAAAATGATGGAAAAGGAGGCTTTGATTAAGATGCATTGTACTGATAGTGTTTATAGAAGTGTATATGTTTTATATTGAAATCCTTTTGTACAACTAAAGAAAATAACAATTGTTTAAAACTGAAATAAAACGAATAATAACAATTACCATTCTTACCCCTATTAGGTTTCTTCACAGTAAGTGTTTATTTAATCCTTGAAAAATATCCTAGAAAATGGACATATATTTCCTCCTTTAAAAATGAAGAAATCAGCTGAGCCTCTGTGGCTCATGGCTGTAATCCTCGCTACTCAGGAGGCTGAGATGCGGAGGATGGTAGTTTGAAGCCAGCCTGGGGAGAAAAAGTCCTGGAGACTCCATCTCTAAAATAACCAGCAAAGCTCGTTTTGGACATGACAACTTAGACTTCTCGTTGTTGCATCAGGTCCACCTGTATCCTTAAACAACTGTTTTTTCCCCCTCTCCTCCACAAGTTATACTGACATCAAATATAATGAAAGCAGGGGTTATACTGTGGGGGAGGGACATACAAAGCAACAAAGAGATAGTCTTATAAATGCGTTAGAAACACA
>NW_012267224.1:597827-675432 GCF_000151885.1 Dipodomys ordii
AAAAAAAATAAAATAACCAGCAAAAAGCTTTGGTGGCGTGGCCCAGTGGCAGAAGCTGGGAGAGCAGGCAAGGCCTTGGGTTCAAGAATGCAAGGCCTTCGATTCCAGCCCTGGTGTTAGCATGGACATACATATACACAGTAGAGGAGACGTCAAACCTCAGAACATTGATGACACATGGCAGCCCACAGCAGACAAGCTGTTAAGAAGAATTCAAACCCCATTTTGCCTCATTAGCTTTCTGTCCTTTAAGAAGCATTAATAGTGTTAGTAGTATACAGTATTCATAGACTGGTAATCAGTGATAGATGGCTTTAAGTCTCCCATTTATGGAATTAGTATGCATATGTTTGAATATCAATTTTTCTTTGAAATGAATGTATTAGCATAATGAGACTAAAGATATTGATTCTTTAGACTTACATCTGAAGAAATCGCCACATAGGTGACACGTGTATTAACCCGCTTTTGGTGTGTCACAAGTTACCCTCAAAACTTAGCCACTTAAAAGAAGCAGTATCTTTATCTTTGGACCAGCTGACACTGTGGATTTTCTTTTAATTATTATTTTTTTACATTCTTTTCTCCTTTGTCCACCTAGACATCGTTCTCTCTTGCTTATTTCCCAGCTTGTTGGCTATTTCTCCTCAGTTACTTCCCCAGCGGGTTACATGCTATTAGCGTTGCTCAGGGTTTTCTCCTTGACTCTTCTGTCTTCTTGTGTGTGTGCAAAATGGTTTCCTGTTTTCATCAAGCACGCTTAACACTTTCACCAAAACACAGTGGGAATTACTTTCTCTAGGGAGAATGTTTGTGGTTTCCCACAGAGTAATTCCATGGCTCTTCCCTACCTCTCTATTATGTATTCTGCTTCACCAACATACCTATCATATTAAGAGCTAATCTGCTAACACAAGGAGTCTCCTTCACTACAGTTGGAGCCACTTTAGGTTGGGTCCTGGTCTTATTTGCTTGGCATCAGCACTGGGCCCTGAGCCTAGAAATATTGTTAAGTACTTAGTAAGAATGAACAGTGGAACAGATCTGACTCACCCAGGAACATGGAAACATCATATAAATGCATTGTGTGTTGGCCTTGTGCACCGGTTGCTTTTGTGTTCTTAGCTCATTTTAATTTGCTGAAATAAATACTCAAGAACTAGTGCCCATATCCTGGGTTGAATCTGTTAAAACTGTAGCAGACATTTAATTAGGCCTAAAGCTGAAGGGAGGAAGAAAATCCCACCTGAGTGATAGCCACTAGGGAAAATGCAATTCATACTCACCGGGGAGAAGGAAGAGAAGAAGAGGAATTTACAACCCCTCGATGGCTCCTGAACACAGTCCAGAAAATGCCATTACTGTAAATTGGTGGAGTGCAGCACATTGGCTGGTTTGTGTGAGTGAGATCATTAGCACTGGATTGCTTCGGTGTTCTGCAAGTGTATTCCCTAGTACCTGAACGCTGCAAGATGAATCTTGAGGGAAAAGAAAAAAGTGAAGTTTAGAGACTGCAAAACCAATAACCTTTCGTTTCCATTTCGTAAATCACCCTTGGATGTTAAAGTCACTGAGAAGTTTTGTGGTGAGGAGACATATTCTAGTTTGTTTAACTTACTGACCTACAGCATTCTTGTTTTTCCTCTCCCAATTCTGATTGTGCTGTGGAACTAATATTCCATGGAAATTCTCTGGGCAATGCGAGCTTAGCAACAAGCTTCCTCTGCCTGACGCGTATCGTCTTTTAGGATGGATGCTGGCAGCCCACAGCCTCTTCCCTTCAAACAGACTCATTCAGTAGAGGGATGCAGCTTTCATCCAGTATTGGAGGTCATTGAGGGTGATGTGATAAATCCCACCAAGCGATGTTTGCCAAAGTAGTGGGGGAAGAGTTTGAGGGGTTAAAGGAATAGAAGAGAGCAGATGAACTTGTGCATTATGTGCACTATGGAATAATCACAATCCCCTGTACAACTAATATCTGCTAGTTAAAAGATATATATATATATGTATATATTATATAAATAATATATATTGAACTAGAGCAAAGAGATGAAGGTATTACTCACGTGATAAAGCAGTACCACCAATAACAAACAAATAAACAAATAACAAATGAGTATGGCTGTTTAGCCATGCAATTCAGCCTTACTTTCAACTCCTTTTAGTCCCAGAGGTTTCCTTAGGTCTTCTTGAGCTGGCTTCTGGTCTGTAGGGATTTGTCTCTCAGAACATCCACTTTGGTTTACTGCTCTTCCCCTCAGTGGGCTGGGGACAGGGTCCAGTGTGAATATTGTATGTCACTCCAGGATCTCTGGAAGTAATTCAATACAAGACATGCCAGGCTTCCAGCATGGAACTGTATCTCACTGGAAAACCATGTCTGACTCTTGCCCACTGGTTTGGATGTGAGGCAAAGCAGGGAACAGCCTGAGGGTATTCTTGATGCCAGTCTAGACAATTGCAAGTGCAGAGTGTCTCCAAGATTCTTACAGAAGTTCAAATACATGGAGTTTATGCAAGAGCTATCCTTTTATTCTACAAAGTATAAGCATTTTTATTAAAAAATCTGTCAATGCTCACACTCCGTGATAGAATAAGAACACCTAAATGAAAATTTTATTAGCAAAACAAGCAAACATCCACACCACATATTAAATTAACATCACAGCAAAATGATCAATGCCCAGCCATATGGCCAGGCGATTCTAACGTGGCATAATTGCATGAAAATTGCTACAGAGCTAGCTCTAGGTAGATAAAATGAGTCCAATAGCTGTTTTCTCGTTTTGTCAGAGAGCTTTCGTATTCTCACGGTAACGCGCCACCGCATTTTCTCTGTTGCACTTGATAAGAGCAAATTGGCACTGTGGGAAGGAACAAAGCTCTGCTCAGCCCCACGGTTCGGCCTCCAATTGACTGGAAGAGTTGTACAAATTGTTTTCTGCTCATCCAAGGCCCAACAAGGAAGACAACACAGGCCCTTCGCCAGTCAGACAAATCGCTCAAATGAGGCAGCGCGGCTCCCCCTCCCCAGCCCCCAGCCTAACGGAATTGTGAGACTTTGCAGGTCCTGCAGAATAAAGAACTTTCTGGAGCAGATTGCTTAATAAGGGGTGCCCAGCAGAGTAATTTAGTGAAGTATTTCCAAGAGCTATTCAGCAGTGGTAACCTCCCAGCGCTCTTGGGAAGAGCAACTCTCCACGCCATATTGCCCCTGATTTGTGGGTGTTCTCCTTCCTCTCCTGCCAGTCCCTCTGGCTAACCTTCATTGCAATTATGATTGTGTTCATCATTACCAAATCGCAAACCTCAGTATTGGAAATAGCCTTTAAAAAACAAAGCAAAACAGATAAATTCTATATCCATTCAGGAACCAAAGAGTACAAGTTCCATTGGCCGACAGGCCATGGCTTATCACTTTCAAGTGGAGGCCAAGGGAAGCTCACTGTCTATTGGGTAAGACCCAATCCATTCCTACCACTGGGCTTAAACTTCTGGGCTGAGTCCCACTTATGTACTGTGGCAGAGGGACTGAAGTAAGAATGCACGGGTAATTTCTCATTTGGCTGTGCTTTTGTGTCAGTAGTGGGGCATGAATTCAGAACTTCTTGTTCTTGCTTAACATTTGTTTTTGTTTTTGTTTTT
Source organism: Dipodomys ordii (assembly GCF_000151885.1). Taxonomy (NCBI): domain Eukaryota; kingdom Metazoa; phylum Chordata; class Mammalia; order Rodentia; family Heteromyidae; genus Dipodomys; species Dipodomys ordii. The sequence goes on from NW_012267224.1 coordinate 601,476, forward strand.
TGCTCAAGGCTGGTATTCTACCTCTGGAACTACACCTCCATCTCTACTCTTTTACTGGTTTACATAGAGAGAAGCATCTATGAAGATGCCTTGTACTTGTAAACTGATTTGGTGAATGGTAACTCCCTTTGTACAACTAAAAGATAATGCAACTGTGATTTTTTTTAAAAAAAGATCTTTGCAGAAGATGTGATATTTCACATGGAACTTAAAAAGGTAAGCACTTGAATGGGCAATCAATGTAAGAATGACATCTTGGGTGGGAAGAAGAGCAATTGCTAAATAAATGGAAATGTGAGAAATCTATTGGCTGGAGAAAAGAACTACATAGAAGTTTCCCCGACCCAGAAGCCTACACTCTCATTTACTGTCATGCTGTGAACTAGCCCAAAGCACAGTGGTTTCACCAAACCAACATTTGGTTCTATCTCATGACTTCGGAGGTGAATAATTCGATCGGGGTCAGGTTGAATGACCCTTGTCTCCACCTGCTGCTCCTTTGGCTGGTGGATAGGACAATGGGGAGGAATGTAGTGGCCTTGTGGCTTTGTGGGCAGGCCTGGCATCTGGCTGAGCACAGAAAACTGGGGCTCAAGTGAGACTGTGGGTCTGTGTACCAACACCTCGCGTCCTGAGTATGGCCAAGCCCAAAAGATGGAGACTGCATACGTGGCAGCTCCCAGGCCAAGAGTTCCAGGAGGCAGGAAATATAAGATAACAATCCTGTGTGCCTGAGCAGGGCTTAAAGGTAACCAGTTATCTCACTCCACATTCCATGCTGTCACTACTCTGCTCTACTGACTTCCAGTGAAAGAATGACCTTGTGGGTCAGGGGTCTTCGAATTGAGCAGCCTGTGTCTTCCCTAAGATGGATGGAGCTGTGCAGCTGCCCTGACCAATGGTCATAATAATATTAAGTCTTCAGAGACTGCATGACATTTAAGAAAGACACAGAGTCATCGTCACAATCCCTCTCGCACCACAGGTCTTCCATGCTGGGTATGTAAAGTTTCCTGTGATCATGATGATTATGATTATGAGGATGGAGAAGTTGCTTTCCCCTTCACTGGCCAGGGTTGAAACCACTGAGTTCCAGGTGCATCTCGCGCCTAGGCTTTATTCTGCTTTCAGAGGTAGCCACTGCCCATGGTGCATGCTAATTCTTTTCATTTTCTGCCCCGTCCCTGCAGGAAGGCAGCATGCAGGGGCGAAGTTGTTTTGATTCTGACTTTAAGGCCTCTGGGAGAGCCATGCAGCTTCCCTGGAAGGATTTTCTTATTCAAATCATTTTCTCCCCAGCAGTCACTCAAATGCCTCCTGACACCTCTTGCCATCCTGCCTTGAAGAACTTGTTATCTGTCAACAGAAGGGTTGTTGACTGGATGTGAAGTTTAACCTGTCACTTACTGGGGTGGAGGAATTGATGGTTAGCTAAGTCCGTCTGAAAGTATTGAAAGGGTACTGAGCCCTACGCCATAATTTGCTATTTTCCTTGAAGTATCTTATGGGTAGTAGTAGTGCACGTCTGAGGTGAAGGGGTAAATTTAAAGAGAATTTCAGAGAAACGCAACCACAAAAGGGAAGAGAAATAACAAAATGAAAGAAGCAGATGAACACCTTTCATATAAGCGGACGCTTCCTACCTAGGTCATCAATTGGCTATCCCAGAGTTGATTGGCAAAGAGAAGTAATTTATATAAACATGAGGAAATCTCTCTGTATCCTACGATGAAATGGTGTTGGATGCAGGCACTCAAACCACAGGCCTATCTCCTCCCTCACATTTATTTATTTATTCTTGAAAATGAAGTTGTTTTCATGAATCCTAAACTCAACCTTCTGATTTTTAAGGGAAAAAAGAAAAATCTTGGCTTTGATGTACGAGGTTGGATGTGGCAATATGTATCATGACAATTCAAACATGATAATGGAACAGATGTTTGAAAACCTGGAAGCTCATTAACACCTTGCTTTAGCAGTCTAGAGCAAGCACTTGTCAATTCTCACTTAACACCTCTGTCATTTCCCCCTTTCAACTGGGCACAGGAGAAAGTGTCTATTGTTGGGAGTGAGAATCATCGACTAGTTTCTTTTCCCTTGATGCTGGAATAAAGCACTCAGTTTCGTAGAACTCCCTCGAGCGATGAGGATCATTTGCTCTAGTGCTTATAGAGTCCTGGATTGCAAACTTCTGAAAGCTGCAGAGACCCCTTGAACTTTCGATTCTTTATTTCAAAAGAAATGAAAAGAGAGAGCAACTTAGGGCTTCACTAATAAAATGCAATCCTGCTCCTGATTTGAGGGCTGGGGAAGAAAATACCATTCCCCACTTTGCATGTGCTGAAATTGGAAACATAATCCCAGACAGGACATTCTGAACTATGTTTTCCTGCCTTGAGATTGTGAGACTGTAAAGATTATGCAAACAGAGACGCTCTCTGGTTAGATGTGATCGCTCAATGTGCAACAACTCCTAGGTCCAGTGTGTTCCAAAGTCATGGTGCTCAGCCCTTCAGAAGCCCTGTAGAAGTAGCCAAAGGTTCTGATGAGCCACTCTGGACTTCACCTATAGAGAGAGGGCCAATCTTTGTGGCTGTGGTTGAAAGTGAACTGATGTTTTTGATTAGCTAGAAGTAGATGCAGTAGATTCATGGGCATTAAATTATAGCTGGACTCATTTATTAAATAAATGGAAATGATAACACCTTGGGCACCTTGCAAGTCGATGCACAGTGATGTCCATGTTCTTGGTTGTCAGACTTTGTGTCATCTCTTTCCTCTGAATATGGCTTGTATACTACCCAGAAACTCACCTCTGAGCTCAAGAAAATGGCAAGGAGCATGGGCTAACAATTCCAAAATTAGGTTATATAAATGTTGCAATTGTTGGCTTTTACTTTAAAAAAATCTCTCCTATTATCTCTCCTGTCTATCTCTCTCTCCTTTCTATCTGTTTGTCTTCTATCTATCTATTATCTATCTACTATCTATCTATCTAATCCCCGAATCTTCCCCTGCATTCTCATTTCAAGAGGCAAGATGCTGAGGGTGGCCATTCTTCACTGGCTATGCAGTAGCGGAGGCCTTCAGCCCACCAAGAGAACCTTGGGAGAAGTTCCATGCACGGACCTGGGAGCTCAGCCCAGAGCTGAGCCTCAAGGGAATTTTGGCTTCTCTATACCTCATCTTCAGATGTGAGATTTGGAAACAGAGGAACCCACCGAGCTGCAAATGAGATTCTCAGCCCACAGAGATGTGGAGACAAATGCTAACACCACTGAGGTTGGAGATAATTTGTTATGCAGCAATAGATAACTAATACAGACAGTATTTACCCAAAGAAATCATCCGAAGAACGACTTGAATCAATGAGAATTCAATAAAGGAAATAAATGACCCACATAGATTCAGCAAAAACTGTATCTCAAAAACAAATATCCCATTAATGCTTAAAAACATTTCAACAAGAAATATGCAGGCTATTTGTGGAAAAAAATCACAAAATATTGTTGAGGAATATATCTTGAATAAGCAGAATATAGATCACATTTCTGTACGGGAAAGCTAAATACTATCATTTCCTTTCAAATAGCTTTAAAGTAGAATGCATTTTCTATCAAAATCCTGAAAGACTGTCTACTTAACTACGAAGGATTTATCTGACTTTGTCTTGTAAAATATGAGGATGTAAAAATAGCAATGTATTGTTTTGAAACAGAAGTCAAATGTGGGAAAAGTAATTTTTTCAGATATTAAAATGCCATAAATCTACCAAAAACTCAATAGCTATGTTTCTATCCTATACCTAAATAGAGAAGAAAAAAGCAAAACATACGTACCAAAAATTCAATCCTCTATATCTTAATACTTAATAGATAAATTTATGAAGTTATATATTTAACTCCTGTAATTTTTAGAATTAAAATATTTGTTTAAAGCTACTCAGTACAAATAAAGCTTTAATATAGCAGTCATTAAATACATTAAGCTTAGAATAAATACCAACTCAAGTCACTGAATTGCTGGTTCTCTAATCTTTGTGAACAGATGAATCACGAAAATACTCATTCCTAGGCTTACTCCAGTAGATTTTGATTTGCTACTCTATATTTTAGCAGTAATGCTAATTCTAATGCTGAGAGTCTAAAACTCGTACTTGGAAAATTCCTTTTTTCTTAGCAGAAGTCCATTCTAAGCCCATAGGGGTATGAATGACACTAAAAGGGAGGTGTTCAGATTAGGCTGCATGTGAATTAAAACCAAGTAATCAACAGAGAAACCTAGAGGATATAGAAAGACCATGTAAACTTATTACTGAGAAATCATATTTGCAGCAATAGTGAACAGACATCTTACATGAATCAATAGAAAAGTTCGTGGATATTTGCACATAAATGAAAAAGAGTGAACTTTAGTGGAAATCTATTTGTTTATAAACCATGGGAAGATGTTCAAACTCACCAGTCAGACAAAATTTAAGTCATCACAATAGGCTATCATTGCTCATCAGATTTGCAAAGGTTTTTTTTTAAGTTAATATGAGATGTTTTCAAGTACATCAAACCATAGGAGAAAAATTTCATGCAGGTACTTATTTTGTGTAAATTGTTGCAACTCCTTGAGAAAGCAATCTACCAATATGTATCACAAGCTTTATAAATATCCATGATATTTAATTCAATCGCTTCATTTCTGAAACATACCTGAGATTATATAGAAACTTATTCATGAAAATATTATTTGTAATGGCAAAAATTTCAAAAGAACTTAAATGTCAACAAAGAGGGTTGATTAAATATCCTTTAATTTGATCCACAAAAATGTTATTTGAATTTTTAATGTTACATTGTGAAAATTTCTTGTCAGAAAATAAAAAGTATGATACTGAATTACCTTGAGTAATAATTATATAGTATTAGAAATGTGTTTTTTAAAACATCTTAGTTTATTAGTATCAATATACTATATATTCAGTGTAAAATTATAAAGCACACATTGAAATGGTAACTAACATCTCTGCATTCTTTGACCCCAAATTGAACTGAACTTTCACAATTTAACTCTTGACAGCTCTGTAAGTAAGTGCTGTTAATAGGCTGTCCTCATAGGAGAGAGAGACAATTCAGGACACATGAGCAAGTAAGAAAGCTACCCGGATGGGGCCGGGCTAGAAACTCACCTCCTCAAAAATGACCACACTGTATTGTTTTTGGCAGTACTGGAGTGTGAACTCTGGGCCTAATGCCTGCAAAGCAAGTGTTCTACAGCTGAGCCAAACCTGCATATTCTTAATCTATGCCTGTAGAAGACAATGTGCACCTAAATAATATCAATAATGCCCATCTCTGAATGATGGCACCAGGCATAATTTATCATCTTCCTCCTCCTCATCACCATTGTCTTATTTGCATTCTCTAAATTTTATTTAGTGAATGTACTTTCATTATTATTGTGCATTATGGAAAAATAAACATGTAAAAGAATGTAACTATTTGAGCAATGGATTTTTATTATGAGACACAATAAAGAATATACCATAAATATGCTAGTTACCTGGGTAAGCTTATAGAGTTGATGATATTTGCATGATGGCACTCAGGTCAAATTATCCCCTAAAACACAATGATCTCCTCACTACACAGATTCCTCCATGGTCCTCCTTCTCCAGCCTATTCCAATGAATATATAACAATGAAGTTGAATGTGAAGATTTCCACAATATCTACCACCTTTGTTATCATTAGATTCAAAGAGTGTTATTTCTTTTGGTATCTCACATACCACTGGTCTATTTTGTAGCTGCTGTTAGAAAATATATTGGGGTTTCCCTTGGGGAGGGGGATACCTTTATGTTTTCCATGAAGCAAATTTTTGTTTTTGTTTTTGTTTCGTCTGTCATGGAGCTTGAAGTCAGGGCCTGGACACTCCCTGCCTGAGCTCTTCTGCTCAAGGCTAGCGCGCTACCATTTTGAGCCACAGCTCCACTTTCTCTGGGGGTCATTGGAGATAAGAGTCTCATGGACTTTCCAGCCTGTGCTGTCATTATACTACAACCTTCATATCTCAGCCTCCTGAGGAGCTAGGATTATAGGCGTGAGCCAATGGCACCTGGCTTGAAGCAAAGTTTTGATCCCAGAAAGGAACCCAGCCCAGTTTGTTGATTCTTCTCTTCCTTCTTCTCAGGAGCTAACCTGACAGCAGCTTGTAGGGTCCTTCATTTGCTGGCTCATTGAATCCTTGGGCCATGGAGACTTGCAGAATTAGGTAGCTGGCTTTCTAGACAATCAGCATTCAAGCACTGGGCCCCCACTAAGTTCCATCCCCTATGCAAGGTGCAGGGGTGGAGAACTCTTAGAGCTGTGACTCAGGACGTTTATCAATGCCTTCCCTCTGGCACTCACTCTGGGTTTTCAAAGCATCTCCCTTGGGGTTGTACGAACAGTGTTCTGAATCCCAGTTCTGACAGTTTATTAGCTGTGTCCTCCAGCACCTCTGAAGATCAAAGCCTAACATTTGTTTGTGGAAGAGTTTTCATACAAACTTACACACGGTATATAAATATCCAGGCCTCACATCTCTTATGTTTACTTACATTATCAGCCAACGTCGCAGCTTTGAAGGAACAAATATATCAGGAAGGCCTTATGTGAACTACTTCTTTGGCATTTCATATGATTATTTCCACTAAGGTATTACTATGAGGAATTCCCTTTCATCTTTCTAGAAATTCTTCAAGTGTAGCTCTTCATAAAATAGAGGCACCAGTGGCGTCAGTTATGTCCCATCATGCCTGATTCCATTTGTACCTGATTCTACAGGGAGTGTGTTCTAAATGCAAGTTCTAGAACACTGGTCCTGAGCAAGCTCAAAGGGAAGCCTGAGTTCTGGGCTGGCTATGTGTGGTCTGAAAGGCTCATGAGAAAAACCAAACAGAGACGTTGAGAAATAGAGAAGTTGAGAAGGTGGTGTGGGGCTTTCGATATGAGCTGGAGTTAGAAGCATGTGAAATTTCTGGTGGAGAGACCAGAATACGAGGGGGGCTAGGTGGAAGACAGAATGTCTAGAACGTGAGTAGAGAAAGCAACAAAGAGTGGAAAAAAAACAAATGCCACAGCCCCAAAGACAGAATTTCAAGAAAATTTAGTCAGTTGTGCCCACTGCATTGAAAAGTCAAGTAAGGGAAGGCAAACAGTACCATAGACACTATGAATGTTTTTAGCAGCAAACTATGTATTTCGCTCACCTAGTACCCTTTTACTGGGATCTGTCCCCTTTCTCTCTGCCCCTGTTTGGAAACTCTTTTTCTTGTCTGTGCAATTGTTAGGGTTCATCGAGGATATGCCTCTTGGTATAACAGTACAATTAGAACCCAAGGCCCCATCAACTTGTTTCTCTATTTGAAACTTTAGAATTACCTGTGTTAACTCAATCATTCACAAATGTTTAATGGATGGAGACCACGGGCAAAATCCTGAGTCAAGCACCAAACTGGCTCAGCCTTCCTACAGATATAAACTCCTGTACAGACAGACATTAATCATTTAATCATACAGATTAGAATAAAATTGTCAGACAATTTTAAAATGGGGTCAGGGAGAGGAGGATAAGAAAGCGTAATAGAAAGGGTACACATGACCCACCGGTATTCTATGCAAATTTTCTGACAGTCATTACTTTGTCCATTGATAAGCACCCACATGAAAATATGAATGAAGTTACAATTCCAAGAACTTGTAATGGAATCCTGGTAGAAATATTTGGTCATTTAAAGTGGGAAAGTTTAGGAAATGTATGTACGGAAGGCAGATATGACGGAGAACCATGAGATAGATTGCTGTGGACAGCCTTGGCTTTGCCTTCTTTGTATTGATCACATTTATTGGATTTTCTTATTGTTTTCATACATGTCACTTCCTCTATCAATCCTGCGTACATGGTTACTATGAGAGAGTTTATGGAGTTACACCATGACCTTGGAGTCTGGCCATACCAAGTTGGTGCAGAGATAGGCACTTCTGCAGGGGAAGGCCAATCGGTGAGGTTCTCAAGGAGTGTGGAATTCCTCTAAGATGACAGCTAGGCCGAGCTTCTTTCTTTCACTGGAGTAAGGCAGGTATAGACATTATTGGTTGACATCATTCTTTTTTTGCAGGTTCAGAAAATACAGATCATCTATAAGAAGCAAGAGGAGAGACAGAAACACGTGGAGAGGTCATGAAAACCAGACCTGGTTGCAGTGATGGCCAATGTGTTGTAGCATTCCACGTCTGGGGTGTGTGGAACAGTCTACCTCTAGTTAAAGCCTTACTTTTCAGTTTGTCAGCTTACTCAGTTTGGGTTTGTATTGCTTGTTTTCAAGTAATAGAGTCCTAATGATTACATCACTGTGAACAGTGGCTTTGATCAGTTGGTCAGTAAGCTATCCACGCTTGCTCAGGTTTAAGATTTGGAGAATAGCCAGGGAGAGGGATCCAGCATAAAAAAAGTGATTATGATCAAAAGACAGTGAGTAGTCTACGTGGCCAATAAATCTGGCTGCATACATGAGGTGGAGGGTGAGGTAGTACAAAGAACACGGGAGAGACAGCTCACGATTACCAAGAGGTCTTTTCTGTCTGTGGTGTAGGTTTGTTTCCCTGGTAAGGAGGGCTGCTTGTATGCTTTATGAATAAATTTGGTACTAATGATGGAGGTTTATGCATAAATGTGAATGGGAATTATAACATTTATTGCTTTACTGAACAACAGAAAGTCGATGTAAACATCGAGTGTTTTGACTGGTTTTTCGAAGTTTTCATTCTACAGATTGGCTGAGATGAACTGGGCACAGTGATTCCTCATCTGGTCTTCCACATCCGTGAGCGGTATGTGGCTGGTCGGCTGCACAGCATCACATGGACATGTGACCTCGTGTATGGCAGTTGGTCCTTGGCTACTGGGGACACACAGCAAGTGGACTACATTTCAATCACCTAGCAAGCTGTCTAAGCTTCACATCTGTGAGAGAAGCAAGTGCAAGCCATGCTTATATTTGTTATGACTTTCAAATAAAGCCACCCTCAGGACCAAACCTGAAGCCAGATTTGATGCAAATAGGCACTAACCTAAAGATAAAGCAGGTATGAACCAATCAGGACAGTTGCTGAATTCAAATCAAGAGGTATGGAAAATGCATGCAGAACGAGCAAACAGAATGACAAAGTTCTATTTTCTGATAACGTTGTGTGGTTACAGTAGTTATGTTAAAATTCAGTGAATGTATCATAAGAATTATACATCTTTAACTTCTATAGAAAATACCAACTACTTTTAAAAATTAAAAAAAGAAAGAGCAAACAAGGTAACTGCTTAAGATGACCATATATGGCTTTCAAATAGAAGGAAGACTTGCAATGAGTTCAGCAATTTCAAAAGGCATCATTCAGGGGTCATTTAAGATGAAACACTAGTATCTGATGTAGTATTTTCTCACAGAAGGAATGTAGAGCTGCAAACTAGGCCTTTCTCTTTAGAACCAGGGGCAGCCCATTGTCATAGTGTGTTCTGTTCAGCTAATTACTGTCTTGTTGATGGAGCTTAAATATTTATGAAGGATGTGCTTTTCATCACTCAATCTAATTTTTAAACTCAGAATCTCTAATCTCATTGAGATATTAATAACCTGTGTTCGTTTGGCAGAAATAGAAGAAGATGCCCCTGTTCTCATGTATTTTATGAAGGGTGACATATTGATTGGAATGAGTATTGCATTTAAGGGGTAGCCAAGAAAGGAAAGTGGAAGAAAGCAAAAAGAATATTCTTTCAATACAGCCAAAAGAATTTTAGGTTCATGCAGATGTAGCTGAACCAGAGAGTACATATTTACAATTTGATTGTGATACTACTTTTTCCATTTTTGAACTACGAGCTCTTATAAGTCACTGAAACTCAGTTTCTTCATTGCCAAGATGAAGATAATATTTTTATTCTTAGACCTAATTTTTATACCCAGTCCCATATATTAGTTGAATATTGGTGCTATAGTAAATCTCCAAGCTCTTAGTGCCTGAAAAACAACACAACATATTATCTTACAGTAACAGAGGCTACAAGAGGGAATTGAATGGAACTGGAGATCATCAGTTATGGGAAGTAAGCCAGTCACAGCAGGACAAGTATATCATGTGTGGAAGTTAGAGAGAAAAACAATGTGAACAAAAATAAAGTCATGAAGGCAGAGGGAATATTTCAAGGGAAGTAGAAAAGGAAGGTAAACAAGGAAGAGGAATAAGAGATCACCATGGAGAGGTAAATACAATCAAAGTACACTGTCATGAAACCCATTAGTATGCTCACTTAGTATATACCATTTTAATTTTTTTTATTTTTTTTAAATTGAAAAACATGAACCGCTTCATGAATTTGTGTGTCATCCTAGTGCAGGGGCCATGCTAGTCTTCTCTGGATATACACCAATGTAAAATGGTCTCATAGGATTGTTTTACACATGTGTAGTTATTGCTGAGGTCTTCGCAAAAGCCTAGCATGTGGTAAAGCATGCATGAATACCACAGCTGCTGCTCCTGCTTGGGCTTAGTGCAGTGTACAGAGTCCCCTACACCTCTGGTGGAAGATCCCAGCCCCATTGTGTGTCACAGAAGGTGCTCAGAGACTCATCATGACCCTTGATGTAAGTACAAACCATGGATTACACCCTGACAACTACTCTCCCTCACAGGCCTCCATATTCCTGGCCAGACTATGTCCAGATCCACTCACAGAATAATATTTGCATCTGTATCATGCCTGTTAACTTAGAAAATGCAGTTCACGCATTGCCTTCTTGAAAAAGTAAGCTCGGAGCCAATCTCCTAGCCTGGCCAATTAATTCTTCTGTCTTCCAATCATTTCCACGATTCCAGTTTGCTCAGTGGAATGTATTTTCTTGGGAATGGAGCCATTACTGAATCTAGACTGCTCTATACTTGGTACTTAAGGTATCAACATAGGTTGGTACTTAATGGCCCAACATAAGTGAGTTGCTGCAAACATTCTCAAGGCTGTGAATGGGTTGTGGTGCTTCCTGAGCTAGTAGAACTGATGTCTGGGACCTATATGACTTACTGAGTCCTTGAGGTCACAACTAGACCAGTCAAGATGACATGGGAACATCAAAGAATGCTGGCCTGTAGGTACACTTCACCATGATTGCGTTCATAACCATTCAGAGGCCTGAGGGTGTCAGACAATAGTTAGATGGAAGGCTGTCCATTTATAGTTATATTAGAGTAGTTGATATGATCTCACTTCTGCAGTGGTCTGCTATTGTTTTTCCGGAGTCTCACACTCCTTTGAGAATGATAAATAAGTGTGTATAATCATGTCCAGGGTGCTCCAGGTTTCTAACATCCATACTCATTGCGTGCAATTGGCACAGAATGACAGAGTTCCTTGAGGAGAGCAGCTGTGTGGCTCTGGGGCCTCCAACGTCATCCGGATCTGAGTTGGACACTTGGATTTACAACTTGCTTACTGTGTGCGTTTGGACTGAGCTCAGAATAACAGACATGCCTTCGGAGCATGGCGCCTAATATCTGTCCATGATCTTTGATGGAGGGTGTAAGCCTCCTGCGGGGCTGTTAGACCTTTACCTTCAGAAACTGCCAGGCATGTCCTTCTTCAACACTGGGGCATCCTACGAGAGGAAAACTGAAGGCTTATCCTCCCCACTTCCCCCCACCAAAATGTTGTAATTTATTCAACATTTAGATGTTCATCTTTGCCAGATGTCTTTTGAAGAAAAGCAGAAGCAAAGATTAGCAAATCTAGTTAGTGTAAATATGCTGCTACCAGTTAATTTTCTCCCCAAACAGAGCAATGCATGTCCCATTCACTTTAGAGGGGGATGGGTTAGGTGGTGTGTGTGTGTGTGTGTGTGTGTGTGTGTGTGTGTGTGTGTGATCTTGCCAGATTACACTCATTTCTCCACTGATCTTCTTCTTGCCATGGATTGACTGGTAATGCTACATTCAAGGTGCAGCTCCGTGCTGTATTCCTGAATTCCCTGCTGCCCCCTTGGGTGGGTTCCTGAGAAAGCCAATTGTATTCTTTCTCAGGGTCCAGCCCCTCCTAAGATGCACCCCTCACCCTCACTTTTCTCTAGGATGCAAAAGGACAGAGGGGTCCCCCTGGGGCCTGTTTTGTGGCATACGTGTCTCATGACATGGGAATGGGAGGCACAGAGCCCTTGCAAGATCTCTGCAGCCCACAGAGGCCTCACGCTTTTGTCTCCAGACCAAGGAAAACGTCTGGCCTTTATGAATTCTGATATTCCTTCCAGTGCATATTAATGATGTGCATGCAGAATAAAATATAAAGGCTTTTTAAACTTTCATTAATTCATGACGGTCTCTTCCTCAGCATTTAGAGGCTGCATTCGTAAACACTTTCTTGCAGTAGTTGAAAACTCACTAAAGTTTATAGAAAGGCTCGTCACATTCCAAAAGGTGAACTTTCTCAGAGATCTAGGCCCCTGGGTTCCTTAGTGTGCCAGACAGTGAGCTCCATGGGACAAAGCTAAGACTGCCTCTGTCTGCCACTGTCTGCCACCTGCACCCTGGCTCCCCTACGGAGAACAAAAGGACTGGTTTCCTGAACAGAGTGCCCTCCTGCCCATGTGCATGGTTCTCTGGGCCTGGGAAACTGACACCACTCCTGCAACAAGCCAAAGGTGCAGGGGTGTGCATGATCATCACCATCATCATCATCATCTCCATTGTATGGGTGAAGAAACAGGCTCAGAGTAACCTGGAGTTCAGAGGTATCTTATAACCTGCCTTAATCCACAGCTACTCAGAATATATATATATATATATATATATATATATATATATATATATATATATATATCCCAATCTTTTCACAAGCTGGAATCACAGACTCTCAGTCAAAGCTCGTGTTATTCTAAATAAAGGTGATTAACATCAGTGACTGACTAGATGACACCACAAAGCTACGGCCCAGACATCTCCAACTCCCAGCTGGAACACTGGCTCCTTCCCAGGGCTTCATGTCAGCCTGAGAAACGATGGCAATGCAGCAGAAGGGGTTGGGGTGTGTGTGTGTGAAGTGCAATGCCATTTGTTCCTCTAATAGTCCTGTGACACCATATTTAATTTTCTCACTGAGGATATTTCCCGTGTGTCAGCAGAGCCAAGGCAATTGCTCATTGTAGGAAAGGGCCGTATTTATGCTTCTATTAGAGAAAGAGCAGAATGATGTTCTGCCCTGATCGAGTTAGTGCCCTTCTCCAAGAGCAGACAGCCCTGGCGCCTGTCATTCGGCCCCTTCTCTGTCCTCTTGTGCCCATGGAAAGCAGGTGGCCCACACCATTCGCACCCACACCCCAGATGAGGAGGAGAGAGCTGATGAGTTGGGGAGTCAGCATGGCCAGTTGTGCCACAGACTGGCTGTGTCTTTCACCAAATCACCTTTCTTCTCTGAGGTCACCTCTTCTCATTTGTAAAATAAGAATGAAAGGCCAAATCCTGATGACTTTGAAAATTGATGAAGAGGGCGGGACAGAAGCCAAACAGGAAGTTGTGACTCTGAGGGGCGGTGCCTTACAAAATGGCCGATGTTGTTATGGATGCGGGTGAAGAGTGACATCTTGGGGAAAGCATGGGCTTGCAGTCAGTATGGTCGTTGCTGTGTTCCAGGCTTATGGGACTGTTGCCTCTGGAGACTTGTCATTTGACCTAGGGGAGTGCCTCCAGCTCTTTTCTCTAAAACTTTGCACATCTCTGTGAGAAGCACTTGCCCTGTTGTCTGAAGCTCTGCTCCGAGCTAGTTCAAAACTACAGTGTCCGGTAATGGTTCAGCTGGAATCTGGGCCTGTTTTCAATCTGTGGTCCATCAGGTGTCAGTATCTGAGATGCATCCTGTGTCTTCGAGCCCTTGTCTCAGCAATGCCTTGTTCCTGCCATTCAAATGGTGTTACTGATTGGATCAGTGTGTAAATGAAGCACAAATGTAGACTGAACATAGACCTGCCCCCAGGAAGACGGGCATTTAAAAGAGGGAGCCGGGAAGCCATTTATGAAAGGAGGCCTCCTGCTGGTCAAGGACTCCATTAGTACTTCTGATTCCATGCTTGCCTTCAAACACAAATGTGTGTGGACAAGTTTGATCTCTCAGGGAACAATTCAAGTACAATATGTATCTAATGTGGGTTAGCAAGATTTTAACCAGTATAAGCGTTGATCAACAGGTAAAATTGCACACATGCTAACCGACGTGTGTAGGAATGCATTCAATTATACTTGTGACACCTCTGGCATCCACTAAGTCCACAGACCATAGCGAGTGTGGTATAACATACTCACTCATCATCTCCAGTGTGGCAAATTCCCCTCAGATGTCCTACAGTTTCCTTCCACCACCTCACAATCGCTCACAAGTTCTACCTTTCAGGTCCTTTTTAAGGTCAAGGGTCATATTTCTCTTGATATTCTACCCTTGAACATGGATGACATTGCAATTGTTAGTATAGGCTCTACCTTTTCCTTTAAAAATATCAGTGACAAAAATCTGACTGTTGTGCTTCAAAACCATCATTTTTCAGCCCTATAAGCCTCATGCTTTTTACTTCAAGATTTTATGTGGTAAAACGATTTTCTCAGAAACTCATGTGTCACAGTACAGTAAAACGGATTGTGTGTATTCTCACTTAGTTTAGCTTAATTAAGACAGTAGGTATTGTGTCCATATTTACCATGTCGATGTTATTTTCCTAATTTACATCCATGGGAATGAGAAGCAGATGTCTAGGACACTGTCTCCTGCACAGGAGAAGGAGAGCTGAGACTGAATCTCAAGTCACACAGACTCTAGTCAAGACATTTTGAGAATGGAAGAAATCTACATGCTTAACATTCATGAGATTCTCAGAGTTAGGACCAAACTTTCACACAGCACTTGAAGACTTCCGATCAACATTTTCAGAGCTTGAATTCAATCAGGTTGGGGGAGGGGAGGGACAGGAAGGGGGAGGGGGCAGGCAGAGCTTCACCCTGTGATGTTGCCCCGGGCTTCGGTTTAAAACGTCCTAATAAATTAAGTGCAAGTTTTCCACCTGGAAAATTCCACATCTTCACATGCGTCTTAGCACAAAGATTGACATTTGAGACAGGCACCCCGGTGCTTGGTACGGTTGTAGGGTGGATGAAGCGGATCTCCTACCTGTACCATTTTGCTCTAAGTCCAGCAGAGGGGGCAGTAAAAGAGCAGATCTTGGGATGGGAGCATCCTGGATGCAAGGGAAAGGGGGTACTTCATCCGGAGGCTGTGCTGCTTACATCAAAAACAGCATGCTGACATTTAATCTCACAGAAGTGAACATCAGCATCAGAAGACAAAATATAACAAAATGCTGGTGAGGATGTTGAGGAAAACGAACCTTTATACATGGGAGGAGTGGAAATTAGCAGAGTCTTTATGGATATCAGCGTAGAGGTGATTTTACACAACCTAGAGCCATCCTATGAACTTGATTAAACCCCTCCTGATTTTAGCATAAAATGGAGATGTCTGCACATCTGGATTTCCTATTCAGAATAGTCATGCAATAGAGTCAGCTTCAGGGCCCACTGCTGATGATAAAGGAAATGTGGTGCATATACACAGTGGAGTATTAGCCAGCCATAAGAAGAATAACAGTATGCCATTTTCATTTGAAGGCAAATACATCAAAATGAAAACAAAAATTAGCTTCAGAGAAACACCACATTTTCTCTCATGTACAGAATTTAGACATAAAAACATGACATAAAGGAGGGAATCAGGAATGGATGAAAGAAGAAAGTGGATGGAAGGAGTGAAACATACTTAGAGTATGTTATATACACACATGAACCTATTTTGAATAAAAGGGAGGAGGAAAGAGAGGAGATATATGCTCAACGTACAACGTGGACATGCTTGGAAACATCACAATGAGATCTGTTTCTACAATTAGTAAATACTAATAAAAATATGAAAAAATAAATTTCTCTATAATTAATGAATCCTCAGCCTTCTTCAAATGCAGCCTTCATCCCAACAGTCCCTCGTGGGACTAATTAATTAATTTATTCATGTGTTATTGTAAAGGTGATGTACAGAGGGCTTACAGTTACAGAAGCCAGGCAATGAGTACATTTCCTTTTGCACAGTGTCACCTCTTCCCTTGTTTTCTCCCAGCTTTTCCCTCTGACCGACCTCCCCCACAAGGTGTATATTTCCATTTCACAGACATCTGTGATAGAATTATCACAAAGAATCCCCACTGTCTGTATGCTAATTGAAAAATATAATACATTTTAAAAAGGAATGAAGATATATTTAAAGGTATATTTACAATGGAGGGCTGGTCTGCTGGTGTGCGCTCTGGGCTCAGACCCTTCAGAAAGAGAGCCCTGTCCTCCTACACAGATACCCTGCTCAGCCCTAAGCCCTGACTGCTGACTGGCAGCCCCAGTGAGGAGTCCAGCCTTTGGGAATGACAGCATGTGCCTGAGAAAAGCGCCTTCCATTGCTTCAGTTTCTGCTGGGCCTCCCATTCCTTTTTATTTGTTTATTTTGGTGGTACTGGGATGTGACCTGCGGGCCTTGCTTGCACTGACTACATAGACAGTCTGCCAACTTACACCATGCCCCAATCCCGAGACGTTTCCCTTCCACAGGCATCACGCCGCACGCTTCATCTGTGCCCCTGTTTCATGCATGTATCCTTTGAAGGGAGCCCTGGGCCAGGCCAGAAGACCCTTCAAAGGGTTTCTTGACCACACCCTTGCTCCACTCTGTTTTATTTCTTACAAGCCAAATCCATAGCACAGATAATACCTGCTGCAAGCCAGCAAGCTGCTGGGAGAAGCTGGCACCTGGGGAGCAGAGGAAGAGACTTGGTCAGGCAGGCTCGGGCAATTGTGACAGGGCCTGATCTATGGTTTGTTACTATAGGAAGCCCAACAAACCAAGTGGCTTATGCCACAGAAATGCATTATCGCACAGTTCCTCAGGGCAGAAGTCTAAGATCAAGGACCGGGTGGGCTTCCTTTTGGGGGGCTCTGAAGGAAGATCTGTTCCAGCTGTCTCTTCAGCTCAGAGATGGCTGCCTGCTACTTGTGCTTCTCCACACAGCCCCGCTTCTGCATGTGGCCCAATGTCCCAATGTTTTCTCTATAAGGACAGGAGTCAGCCATCACGACCACCCTAAGCAACTCCCTGTAGCTTGCTGTGTCTCATACTCCAAGGTGCTGGATGTTTGCTTTCAACACATTGACAGGGACATGCATAATACAAGCTCAAAATAATTTGCACTTTACACATGGTGGTTTTTCTCAAGCAAATTCAAAGTGGCCAGTGAAATTTATGAGAATTTCAGTTTCTTCATCTCTCGGGAAACAGGAGAGCAGAATATGGGAAGGACTCAGCTAGGACTCTCCACAATCTACACAGCTTCACCTGCTTTTCTTTTCTTTTTTTTTTGTTTTTTTTTTCTTTTTAGTCTGTCATGGGGCTTGAACTCTGGGTTTGAGCACTATCCCTGCGTTCCTCAGCTCAAGGCAAGTGGTCTACCACTCGAGCCACAATGCCATGTCTGTTTTTCTAGTGGTTTATTGGAGATAAGAGTCTCACAGACTTTCCTGCCTGGGCTGCTTTGAACTGTAATCCTCAGATCTTAGCCTTCTGAGTAGCTAGGATGATAGGCATGAGCCACTGACGCCCAGCTCTGCTGCTTTTCTTAAGCTTTCATTATGCCTGGTCTTCACAAAATACACTCAGGTGGGGCTAGCTAGCATTGAAGAAAATGGCCTCTTGGTTTTCCTGAGGCAGAGCGGAGAGATTCTGGGGCGGTAAATCTGTGTTCATATCCATTCTTTGCTGACAGCTATGTAATCCCGTTCTTGCTTGTGAGATGAGAACAGTTAAATTGTTGGGAATGGTTCCACAGGTAGCAAGCTTGGGCAGTAAGTGTGTGAACTTAGCAAACACGGGAGGAGGAGGAAGTTGCTTTTCAAGGCTGGCCGACATCTGCCTGTTGTAACACCACCGCCCGTGGGCAGGGTGCAAGTAAAGCAAACAGACTTCAGAACAGACTTCTGAGAAAGCTCCTGGATCAAGTCTGGCCGTGAGACCAGCTTGTGGACTGCCATCCTGCTGAAGCCTAGGGAGTTGCCAATATGTCCCGGGGCTCCCAGATGTAAAGGGGCTTCATGATTGCTGCCTTCATTGAGAATTTTATGAAGGTAAAACACTCTCATCAATGTATACTGAATGCTACAGATAAACCCAAAGCAGCAAGAAAACATCATACAACATATATCCTTCCTGTATTGAGGAAGACTTGATATAACATGAGGACATTAAAATACAAAACCAAAAATAGTTAAAAGATAAAATAATAACTTTCACCTTCCCTCCCCACAGTGAATGTCCTCGTGTTAACTGTGTTCAGTGAGACAAGATGAGTCTAATAGGCCATTCAGTCATGAATTCATTTTCAAAGTGGGGCAAGGTGATTAATCTGTTAATGGATGAGTGTGCTCACTGGTTAATGAATGTTATCACTTGGTGGAATTCTGTGCCTATTCAATGAGGTTTAATGTTATAGATACTCAATACAGATTGTCATTTAGTAAATCGCAGTTTAGGAATATTTACTTAGTGGAGTTTCTTTTTTTCCATCTTTCAAGGTATTTAAAGCCCGTACATGAGGTTTGACTTTCTGAATTTCTTACTTTAGATACATTTTTTTTTTCTTTTTTAAGATGTATCGTAGTTTTCAGCTAGCATGCATACAGCGGGAGTCACTGTGCGAACTCCATCAGTGTGTGCACTGTACCTGCAGCAAGTTCTCACTTTCCGTCCCACGCCCATGCCTCTTCAGGCTCTCTCCCTCCCCATTTCTTCGGTGTTTGTTGTGTTCCATCATATACACATACACATACATAACATACACCCATATACATATACAGATGCACACATATACACACATACACACACATACATACACCCATATACACATATCCATATCCATACACATATACATACATACACATACGTAACATACACCCATATACACATACACATGCACACATATACACACACATACACATACACATACCCATATACATATATACACACACATATATAAACACACATATACACATACATAACATATACCCATATGCATATACACATGCACACATATACACATACACATACACATACATATACCCATATACATATATCAATACACATATACATATATACATACATACAAATATATAACATATGCCCATATACATATACCCATACACACATATACACATACATCTATATACACATACATGTACACATATAGATACATATACATATACCCATACCCATATACACATATACATATACACCCATAATACACACATACACATACATATACATTTACACATATACTTATACCTATATGCACATATACATACACATACATGCACATATGTACACATACATGCACACACATACACATACATATACCCACATACAAATATACATACATGTATACACATATATACACACATGCACATACATATACCCATATATCTATACACATACACATACATATACCCATATACATATATATACACATATTCATCTATATACACACATATACATATACCCATATACATATACACATACACATATATAAACATATACATATATAATACACATATGTATGCACACAACAAACACATGTGCATGTACACATACACACATTTACATATGCATATATACATACATGCACTCATGCACATAGATGTACATATATACATAATATATGCATACACATATATACAGATACATACACATATACATACACTTATATTTACACGTACACATATACTTACATATGCATATACATATACATATATGTACTTTAATCCTCTTCATCTCTCAGTATCTTTACCTTACCCCTCCTCCCTCCTGCTCATTGGCATTGAACAGCTCCCCTTTCCCCTTAACATTTATGTCGTAAGTTATTGTCATCACATGATCATCACTATCATCATCTATCTCATTTTAAGTCTATATTCATAAAATGAGTGAGAAGGAATGACATTTGGTTGTTGTTGCTCAACATGGTGATCTCCAGTGTCATCCATTTGTGTACAAATGGCAGAATTCCATTTTTCTTTACTGATGAGATTACAGTAAAAACAGAAGTAGTTTGTTTAAACAGAAACTTTGCTCCTTAAAAATATGAAGGCAAGCCGGGCACCAGTGGCTCATGTTTATAATCTTAGCTACTCAGGAAGCTGAGATATGAGGTGGTTTGAAGCCAGCCTGGGCAGGAAAGTCCATGAGACTCATCTCCAATTAGCTATGGTTCAAAGTAGTAGATTAGCCTTGAGCAAAAGAAGCTCAAGGACAGTGCCTAGGCCCTGAGTTCAAGCCTGAGGACTGGCAATTAAATAAATAAATTAATTAATTAATTAAATTAAGGCAATGTATCATAGAGCAGCAGCCTCAGAAAAGCAAACACAAAAGCCAAAGCCAAATCCAAGGCTGTATCAGTGAAAGATGAGTGCACTGACCGTGAGATGGGAATCCTGACGATGCCAGGATCTACACTGTGCACATCAGTGATGCGAAGATGAAACAGATCCCTAGGCTCCTAGTGTGCTGAATGGGGGGGTGTGACTCAAGTGGTAGAGCACCTTCCTAGCCAGCACGGACCCTCAGTTCAAACCCTAGTACTGAGAAGGAAGGAAGAGGGGAGACAGAGAGAAAAAGATAGGAAGAAAAGGAGAAAAAGGAAAAAGAAAAGAAAAGAAAGGGAAAGGGGGTAAGGGAGAAGAGTGAAGAGGGCAGGGGAGAGGAGAGGAGTGGTGACAGGAGCCATGGTATCTATGAGAAATCTCAGTGTAAGGGCACACTTCTAGCCTATCCAGTCGGAAGGCACGGTAATGATAGGTTATAGTTACTGAGGGCTTGTTATATGCCAGGCACAAGTCATGGCATACAAAATGAGACACCATGTAGCTACTATCATTTTTAATTTTACAGATGAAGAAACAAGAACATACACGTTGGTTTTGTTTGCTACAGCGACAAAATACTATGGGCCATATGGTTTAAACAACCCAAACTATTTCTCAAAGTTCTGAAGGCTGCGGAGTTCAACATCAGGACCCCAGCTGACCCAGTGTCTGGTGAAGAATCGGGCTTTGGTTCATCGACAGCTGTACTTTACACTGGGCAGAGAGAGTAGACAGTGCTCCTGCAGGTCTTTCTGATAAAGGCACTAATCCTATTTAGGAAGGCCTGACCCTTGTGCCCGAAACACCTCCCCAAAGTATCTCCTCCAACTATGTTAGCTTGAGCATTAGGGATTTCTTTTTATAAAATTCTTATCATTAGGCTGGATGCCAGTGGCTTACGCCTATAATCCTAGCTACTCAGAAGGCAGAGATCTGAGGATCTTGGTTCAAAGCCAGCCCAGGCAGGAAAGTCTGTGAGACTCTTATCTCCAATAAATCACCAGAAAACTGGAAGTGGAGCTGTGGCTCAAGTGGTAGAGCGCTAGCCTTGAACTGAAGAGCTCTGGGACAGCACCCAGGCCCTGAGTTCAAGGCCCACAACCAAGCAAATACAAAACCAAAAACAAATTATTATCATTAAGTAGTTGTATGAAAGGTTTGTCATTCAACACATCAGTTTGTGAGCACAATACACCTTGACCACTCTCACCCCTTTCCTCCTTCTCCCCCTCCTTCTCCCAAATCACCCTTTCCCTGTTTTCCTCATTGGTTTTAATGTGGTTGTAACCCCTCTCTACAGTATTTTCACAAAAAAAAATTAAAAAATTGGAGTGTGTGGAAACATGACCTATACCAGAATTACGTAACTTGCCCAAGTTCAAATGTATCTTGCCTAAATTCAAATGGTTTAAAAGAATGTAGTCAAAATTCAGGACTGTGTTTGCTCTGCTAGCCCCCTATTAAAGGCAGGTAGCAGTTGCTTAAATCGCTCAGAGCCAGGCATTGTGTATTGTCAGCAATGGAAGCTCTGGGATGCATGGAAGGGACAGGGAGAATGGACACCTTAGCTCATTCTCAGTTCCTAAGACCCCTGCTTTATGTCCCCTCTGCTTCCCTTTGAAGAGGGAAATCACAACACATTGCATCTATGCACTTGTTAACAGCAGGACTTGTCATTTCCTGCATCCCAGTAGGATTTGTAGAAATTAATAAAGGTTTGATGAAAAGTACTATTAAAAATTCAATGATTCTCTTCCTCCTCCTATTTCTTCTTCCTCCTCCTCCTCTTCTTCCTCCTCCTACTTCCTCTCCTCATTCTTCTCAAGATAATGAAATGATTCTTCCACAGCTTACAGGTACAGGAAATGGTACCTTCTGCACACATTTCACAATACAAATAATCACCGAGGACCAATTTAGTGGGGCTTTCCAAGTGTTTAATATTATTTCAAAGGATTCATTCAAAAACCAGGTAGAAAAGGAAGCAAAACTCATCCATGGAGTATTGTGTGTGACCTAAATTTTGACTTATCCAATAAAAACCTAGATTTAGGCCTGAGAATTAAAGTTTTGCTAACACAAAATCAAAGACAAAGAAATACACCAACTGCAGTGTTTACAAATGAAGTATATCAGGAGTTAGACGACAAGTTCCAACAGGCTGTTTCTTGCAAATCAATGATGGAAATTCTCCACTAGCCAATTTTGAAAATCTCAGAGAGCTGTGTGGATCTATAACTGGGAACAGAGAAGAGATGGTGTGGACTCCAAGTTAGTAACATATCAGACTTTACACATGTACAGTATCAATTCCCATTTATTTAGGGAAGTACTTGTGTCACCAAGGCAGAACTTCATGATATTTTTAACTCATACAAAAAAACCCAAGAAAGGTAAATCAATTCTAATTTTCTTGCTACAAAATTTTAGCACAGAGAAATTAAGACAACTCCCCATGGTAACACAATTCATTAGTTAAATGAGTCAAATTCATAGCCATCTTACACAGAAAACCATTAGATATGGAGGATGGCACCTTTTGTGTAATATTCATTATAAAATTGTACACACACACACACACACACACACATCACACCTTGCTCTTAGCTTTCTGAAATAGGATCAAGCAAGAAAAATTGGAAATCATTGAAAGCGCAGCATGATTATTGGAAATCCAACTTTAGCGATGACCTGGAGGATTTATTTTGCCCAGTGGATGAAGAAGTTTTGCAATGGCTGCAATAACTCAGGCTAGTCAGAACTTGATGATCAAGTTCATGAGAAATTCCAGCAATGAGAGAACCAAGCTATGAAATATTTTCTTTTGGTTCTTGAGAGGATATGGGGAAATGTCAATGTCAAGAAAAGTTTCTGAATGGAACTTCCCAAATCTGTACATCAGAAATCTTGCAGCACATACACAGGAGAGAAATGGGAAAGCCATAGTTGGAAATGAGATTATTTTCCTCATGTCTGGGCAACAGATTAATCAGAAACCAGTTCAAATAAATCAAGTGGTGCATCCAAGCAAGGATTGGGTGCAATCTTGATGTTATTTTTGCATACCAGGTGATGTTGTCTGTATAAGCTGACTCAGTTCTTTGTGTGACCCCAGGCAGGAATGAATGCTCTCATTTCTTTACATAATTCACCAAAGGCTCATGGCAGTCAGTGGGTTAAGGCCTCACAGCTGGAAAATGCTGGAACCTCTTCACACTCTTGCCTGCCCAGAAGGGTGAAAAGTTAGGAGTCATCTGAACCCTCACCCATCACAAGGAGAAAAAAAGAAAGATCAAGATGATTTTCTGAAGTGAAGAAGTTTCAGATACAGCAGATGTCTGACCTCAAGTCAGTTGAATAAAAATATAGAGCAAAAACTCTTTGGTTAAATGGTAACATAAGAACTTTCTAAGGGCATAGCCCAGCAAGATTGTCTGAGCAGTAGTATCTCCAGAGTCCGTCCAGCCCAGTTCAATGAGCAAGTACACTGGGAACTAGAAGCCAGACAACCTGGTTTGCACTTCACCTCTCCTCTCCCTAGGCTATGAATTTAGTCAAGAACCTGCAATTTGACATAAACAGCCCATTGTAATAAAGAACTGTAGACTTGGTGGCATAAATAATAGCAACTTATTTTCTTACCGCTCTGGAGTCTGGAGTCAGAGTGCTCTTGGTAGAATTTTATGAGTTAAATCAAAGTGTGCTGCCCCATGCCTGGCCTGTGATAAGGACTACATATATGTGAGCCCTTCATATATGTTAGCTCTTACTCACGTGTACCTCTCGAGCATCATGGTCTTTGATGACAAACAGGTTATATATTCATCGCCGAGAGTGCTGTGGATCGGTGGCCCTCATACATCAATTAAATGTACCATTGGTTTTATTGCTTTGTAAAATTCTTCTGCAGATAATCAGTGTGGATGCTAGAAAAGGTTATTGCCCTGTAAAAGGGATGAAGAGCTCAATTCTCCCGACTTCAAGTTGGTGGCCATAATGTGGAAGCATAGTTTTGTGGGTTATTCATTCGTCTCTGGTGTTAAGAGTTACAAAAGCTCAGAATGAAAGGGGAAAAGGTAAGTCATCTGCTCTAGCAGCATAATCTAGTTAGCTTGTCCTGTGTACTCTTCCCACCACTTTTCTCCACCAACAATGCTGAGACAGATACTGTTTTATAAGACTGGCTTGTTCTCTTTTTGGACTGTGTTCAGACTATTTTCTGTCCAGAACTCTAGAACCATTCCTCACAACTTTATGCTTTTCTCCAGGAGGCTGATCTCTAAGGACACAGTCATTGCTTCCAGTTGGAGTTAGCCAATGAATCTAGCCAACATTCCAAGGGCATTGACATATGGAAAGAGACACAGGAGTACTTACGTCCCTCAGTCCCCAAAGAATCTTCAACTGATATCATTAATCTTTGCAAACCAATCACTTCTTGTAAGGTCTTCTTATGGCAGGTGTTAGAGACTCTGGTAGTCTTGGCTATCTTTATACATAATAGCTCTCCAAGCCCACAAGGCAGACTTAATCAAAACATAAAATCTAGATACTGACAC
Source organism: Dipodomys ordii (assembly GCF_000151885.1). NCBI lineage: Eukaryota > Metazoa > Chordata > Mammalia > Rodentia > Heteromyidae > Dipodomys > Dipodomys ordii. The sequence goes on from NW_012267224.1 coordinate 626,590, forward strand.
TTTAAAGTCTGAGGCTTTTGGAACAAAGCTTGTGAGAGCTGTTTTTGTAAAAACACTAAATAAACACGGAAGTTTGTTTTCTTTTTTGAAGTGTTAACTCTAAAGATCCTACTGAACTAAGTAATCTTTTGTGTGCCTTCTAGTCTAAAGTTTTTTCCCAAGCCTTTAATAATCTGCGTAAGTTGTAGTCTCTGAGGTAAAGTGCCAGTCTGTGCATTCCCTTGCTGCGGTGAATATTGGCTGGGAATTTGTTGAAGGATGGATCCATAAAGCCTTGTTAGCCATTCCTTTCTCCTCAGTTGGCTGTAGTTGCTTCCCTTGAAGATTTACTACACATCTTTTACATCATTACATTTTTATTTTAAAATATAGTGGAGGAGGAAAAGGCAAAATTTGGAGGCAAAAAAGAGAGAGGAGGTGAGAGAGAAAGAGAGGGAAAAGGAGAGGGAGAGAAAATAGAAAGGAAGGAGGGAGTGGGAGAGGGAAAGATAAAGGGAAAGGGAGGAGAGAGGGAGAAAAAGAAAGAGAGAGAGAGAGAGAGAGGGAGAGAGAGAAAGAGGAAGATACTCCTGGCATCCTCTACACAAGGCCATTCAGATACCATTTATAAATAGCACTTTATCATCTTAGAGCACTGAAGAACAGTTTTGCATATTATAATGCATTTGCATATTATATTTCTATGCTCGAGTTTATCTTGCATTTTTAACTAACATTTTAAAAAGATTTTTAGTGTTTCCGAATAGCCTTTAAACAATGTGTCGCAAGCACTATGTAATACACAATGGCTCTGCATTGCAACAAGTTACTTGTCTTTGTGTGATCATTTGACATGTATGCTGTTTATATTTTGTTTATAAAAGTCTTGACTATTATAAATGCTAAAATGGATATCTTTGGAAGTAATATTTCTGTTCTAATGTTTTGTTTCTATTTTTGATCATCAGAATTGTCTATAGGCACTGAAACCCCCAAACAACTCTTTCTCTTCAATACCATGGAATGGATAGAACTCTCTGTATAATCACATCTTCATCAGCAGGTATTGTCATCAAGTAGAGATAGGCTTCATGTTGGTACAGTCCCCAGGTGGCAGGTGGCATCAGGCCACACGAGACCAGCAATGTACATGTGTCTGTGAGCCTTTTCAAAGAGCCAAGAGTCCATCTAAGGCGCTCCACTCTAGCGGCCGTACATCATCCTGATCACTTTCCAAAAGGTTGTGCTCTAAACGCATAGTCAGTCTCAGTTTCTAGTCTTCTTATATTATTGACCTGTTTTTGAGGATTAAATTTCAGCATGAATTTAGCAGGTATAAGCCATATGCAACCCCTAGCAAATGACAAGTCTGTGAATTCAATACTCACAAGAGGGGAGGGAGGACTCTGGGCGCCGCATCGTTTGCATATCTGCACTGGAAGGTGGAAGGCCACAGACAAGGCTGAAGAGGGGCAGTGCTATCCTCCTCGGTCTGCATTCAAGGCCCAGGCTTGCTCCATCCTCTTCCCCAGGAGTCAGGCACAGAGTGATGGGCATGGGAGTCAAACCCACACTATTTCTTGGCCACGCTTGGCTCTGTGTCCAGATCCAGAATCAGGAGAGCATGCCAAGCACAGCTGCGCTGATGAGATAGGCCTTTTGCAGGGATTTCAAGACTGCAGAAACTACAGCCTGCGGCCTTCCTGGGAAGCTTGCCTGTGTTGTCCTGTAACACCGTCCTGGTGCCTCCTCTGGGCTGTGAACTTGTTTTTCCCTCTGCTGATGCCTTCATTCTGCTCCTCACATCGCTGGCCTGTCTCATCTCTTGGACCTCAGTTTCACCTTGGCTTCACACACCCAAGACACTAAAATTTCCTTGTCTCTGTCTCAGCTGGCAACTTCATAAAACCACTGCTCCTATAGTGTGTGTGTGTTTACTTCTGTTTTCTATTTCCTCCAAGTAGAATTCAAGTGCCAAGATGATTCCATCCATCACTGTACATTAATGCTTGCTCTATACTAGTAACTGCATAACTATTGGTCAAATAAATAAATAGGTAATTGGACCGAAAGTGCAATGTTTACAGAAACAAGGAACAGGACACCAGCATTCTGTACATGGTGGCCCTTGAAATGGGGTGGGGGAATGCTTGAACACTGGCATTGTTCTGCATTTAGGAAGCAGAGTGATTTAAAATCCCTTTCATTCCTCTTCAGAAGCACTGTACAGACAATCGACTGTTTATTCCCCGTAAGGTGCGAGTGGACCATTTCTTCTACCCTCTCTGCCCTTGGTCCACCGCAGATGGAGAAGCAAGAACAAACGAAAGGAAGGGGAGGACCTCAATAGCTATTTGTCCTCTATCTAAATATTCTTCCCACAGGCTTTTGCTGAGCATCTACTGTGAGCCAGGATGGGATCTGTGGTTGAAGAGTCAGGTGTCAGGAGTGGCCAGCCTTCCCTAGTGCCCATGCTTCATGCTAGGGAGATACTGATTTTGTTTTTGAACTTTGAGGAACTATGAGAAATACCTGCAAAAGGCAGTGAGTCAGGAGAACCCTGAAAGCTACTTGTCCACTTCTGGGTAGAAGGGGAGGAAAATACTGTAAACAAGGAGGGAAAACACCAAAAGTAATGGTCTGTTTAGAAATTCAGGGAAGTTTGCCCGCTACTTGTATGGTATCCAAGGCTGCCAAGCGCACTGAGTAGCACAGGAGACAGAGTGTTTAGGTTAGGCCAGGAGTGCAATTGGCCTGTTAGGAAAACAGAATTAAAAATAAAAACAAAACAAGAAATAAAATTGCCTCCCATCAGTAGGCAGCCATTAAGGGGGACGAGTAGGGAATGATTCCCATTGGCCTCATGATGTAGAAAAGGCTCCTCTGTAGGTGCTGAAGGTCACAGCCAACATGGCTGACCTACATGGAGCAAAGGCCAAGGGAAAACTGGACCCTCCTGCCTCCTACACCTGCTCTCTGCATCCAGGTTCTGCTCCTTTATTTATTCCATTTGTCTAATCCTTAAAAAAAACCCACTCATGTTTATTAATGCCTATATATAGTTTATCGTAAGCATGACATTTAAAAAAAACTTGAAGCTGTTTGAGTTAAGAGATTGCTAAAGAAATCTAATTCCCTCCGCGTTTGAACCCTTTTCAGTCCTTCAGCTTCTGAGGTTGTGGGATGAGAGCTCCCATGTTTTTGTAAACACTCAAGTATTTTTCACAGGAAGTGGAACTGATAGCAAAGTAGTTCAAACATTAGTTGTTGTTGCTTCTTTCAGCTCTGAATATGTCAAGGTCTCTCCAGTAAGAAAAGCCCATTGTCTTTAATATAGCAATAATAAAATGCATAATGGGATATTTCTATATTAATAAGATTCATACACAGAGGCAGGAGAGCAAAGCACAAATGGAGAGTGGAGTGAGGGCCACGGAATCGGGGGATGAACTCTAATTTGACACGATCGGCCTGGAACTCCAGCCTCCACTTCTCGTCTTCTAAATGATCATTATTAAGGCTCAAGGAGACAGTCTTCCAAAGTTCTTGAATCTGTGTCTAGTAAGTTCACAGCTTATAGTGTTATAGGGGAAATCCGATTATGAGATACAGAGAAGCCACATTTTGAGAGGTTGTATCAGGAGTCTTTGTTAGAAAGCTGGCCACTGTGAGTGGACGTGTCCCCAAAACACATACAACCTCAAAGGCACTTAATACTATTAGGAAACCGAGCCACAAGAGTAGTAAGGAAAGAGCAGAAAAACAATCTCAACAGACCAGATCAGCTGTAATAGAGAGGTTATGGTGACCTGAGGAGAGTCAGGAGACTCGAGGCATGATGCAATGGTGGATGAGGTGGTCCAGGCCCAGACAGGCTCTTGGTGGGCAGAGTCACAGGGAGCTCCAGAGTTCAAAGTGTCTCGGGAGTTCATGGTATAGGTGTGGCAGGTCTAGCAACATATTGTCTAATTCCCTGCCTTGTGTCTAAGAATTCAGGCATGTCTATCACCTGGAGGTAGGACTTCACCTCTAAGAGTGTTTGGAAAGTTCGACCCCATCCCCATATTTCAATAGTTAATGGGAAAATGAGTGCACCTCTTGCAGGCTCTGAGCTTGGTTGCAAAATCTCATCTGCAGCTATTCACGCTTTACCTTTCTTCCAGTTCCCAAAGAAGTATATGCCAGGCTCACCAATGATCAACTCGTTTTTTGCTCTGTGGGTTCTGATAGGCTGGTTCAGGTTTGGTTGCTTTACAACCGTAACAGCCCCAAATCACACAGGGCATACACACAAAAGCCTGTCTCTAGCTCTCAATGAAGCCACGAACCTGGTAGCTTCAGCATGGCTAGCTCCTACGGAACCTGTCTCTGCTGTCAGTATGCTTGGGAGGCAGAGGGTTGGGGTATGGAGAGGGACACTGACCCCATTCAGAGTAACTTTTTCCCTGGGGCTCAAGGAAGTCTTACTAAACATGAATTCATCACTTTATCTCCCCTATCTTTATCTCCTCTCTTGTATGAAAGCCTACGAAAACAAACATCTAAACCGACCTCCATTTGTGCTGTGATGAAGATAGTTTTCAGAACCTCTGGAACCAATGTGCTTTCCCCAGACCTTTGCTGGCCCCATCTGTAGACCAGGCCCGTCATCTTGCTGACTGGGCTGTTCCTGACTCAGCAAAGCAATGACTGGCCAATGGAAGCAGTGAACTGGAAAATGGATGTGCACGTCCAAACGCAGGCACACTTCTCTGTCTACCATGTCAGGATGGAGGAGGTGACTTCCTGAGGAATGGAGCCTGTGACTTTGTGGTTCTTAAAATGAAGGAAAGACCGCTTGCAAAGGAGTCCTCAATTTTCCTCATCTAAGGAATGAAGCAAAGAGGTTGCAGCTTTTAAGAAATCATTTTTCTGGGCTTCTACCCAGAACAATTTCAAACATTTAAGGGATTGATTTCAGCCAGAACATCATGTACCTTACTCAAATCTTTGGCATGAGAGAGGGAGAGACAGAGAGAGCTGGAGAAAGAGAAAGCTGGAGAAAGTACAAGCCTGAGAAGGAAGAAAGAAAGTGCTAAGAGTAAGCTGGGTAGGAAGAGAGGGAGGGCAACTGAAGAAAGAAAGAGAAGGTGGATGAAAGCCAAAATTTCCTTCTTTCTCTTGCCTAGGAGAAGTGTTTTAGAATTCACAAGAATCGTGCAGATCACATAGCTCTATGGTATTTTTTAGAGAACAAAATCAGAGACTCACAGTGGTAAAGATTATTGTCTAAAGACCACAAGCTATTTGATAAAGTACAATTTGTGCAGCCCTTCCCCTAATCCTGTGTTATGTCATTTGTGAACCAGTTTAGATGGCAGGAAGGCCTTGCGGGGCTATTCTCTCTCCCATGTCCAAGCATACAAAAGCACTCCATCTCTGTGCCCAGAGAACGGTTTTGTACCTCTGGCCACTGGCCAAGGGAGCAGAACCCTGGACACAATTCAGGAGCCTGCAGTGAATAGAAGAAGGTACCCGGTTGGGAGGGGCTCTTGGCTCTCCACTGAGAAACGGGGAGAAATCTTTCATAGGAAGGTATTGAGCAATCCCTCCAGGATAGTAAACAACTTCAAGCAGGAATCTATGGCCAAGGATGAAATACCAACGTGAATAAAAAGCCAATTAAACATCCTACCTGCTTACTTTCTTTTTTTTCTCTCCTCCTCCTTCTTTTACCACCTTCTCTCTTCTTCTTTCATGAACTACCCAAATGATGTATGTTTTCCAGTTATCTAAACCTTGGATATTTATAGCTTCTGTATACCAGTCTGTTGAAATGGTTCCCTAATGTCCGGAGCATAAGACAGCCATCCTGGAATCAAGCTCTGTACAGACCTTTCACAGCTTGTCACAGTTCAGTGGTTCTCTGCTGGTTTGCATAGATATAGAGGGTAGGGCATGGCAAAGGTGGTCAATTAGACTTGGGTTAGAATTCTGACTCCTTCTCTAATTATATAGGCTCGAAGATGTGATTTGATGTCTCTGGATGTTACTTTTCACCCCAAGAAGAGAGATAAAACACCGTTCATATAAATCATAAGGATCAGCTATGACATACATTCCATAACACAGCCGGATTTCCAATGTCTGGCCTCCTTTGCTTTCCTGGGGATTGTGTTTGTGCCAGGGAAGAAGAGCCTTCAGTCATTCACTTCTGATCAAACCTACTCACTCATTCACCCTCTGTGGGCCCTGTTTGGGTCCTACCCTCTTGACGGTTCTGGAGTTTCAAGAATGAACAGAAAATACAAAGGCCCTGACCTCACAGAGCCACACTACTGACTATTGGTGATGGGGCCTGAATAGTGCCTGTCAGTCAATACCTAAACAAATACCTAGACAAAGAGTAAATGGATTATATTTAGCACATGAGAAACAAGCAAGAAAGAGGGAAAAGGAATATCTGTTCTATGAGTGAATATCTAATACATTTGATATCTAAAATAAAAGCAAGCACATAGAAAATATATTGGAAGGTATAAGGAGGTAGGTGTATTTGCCACGCTTTTACAAGGAAAAGGATAGCTGCATAGGGAAATAGTGATAAGCATGAACCTTAGATGATCAGATGGAGGAGGAGGGAGACTTTTATATATGGGAGGAATTCAGAGCAAGCATGCTAACTTCTTCCTCTTCTTATATATGCTCTAATGCCTTTATGGAAGTTTTACTCTTACAATCTCATCTCATCCTAATGATCTCACAAAGGCCTTATTTCCAAATGCCATCATTCATATATATATATATATATAATATATGTATATTATATATATATACTGCATAATATGTTATATATAAAGTTAAATGCATATATATATGCATTAGGTTTCCAAAACATAACCTTTTGTGAGATTCATTTAAGACACCAAAAGTGCAGTAGGCTATTTGTATCTCTGTCTATGATTTTATATAGAGAGTCTTTTTCACAATTGTGTAACTTTGCTCAGAGGGTACATTCGTCCCTTGAAGTGGATATCTATGAGACAGAGAGCCAACTACTCATCTACTCAGGAGCCTCATATATACAAGCAAAACAAAAGAGGATTTTAGGGTGTCTCCTGCCACAGTAATTGTTATTTATTCATTTGATCACTTTTATTAGGAATCCATTTTAATATCTGACTCTACTGATGAAGGAGCTTATCTTTTTATCAATTATTTAAGCAGTTTGGTCAACGTGCTCAAAAAGGATCAGGACATTTTATGAAACAGAACAGACACGTACAGGGTTAATTTCCACCCCAGAGAAAGTTGACTACTGAGACATTTACCCTGAGATTGTGTTGCTGAGCGTTTCACAGGTAGATTGGGAATAATGTAGTTCTCAGGATGGGTGAAAGGAAACGTTCCGTACAGTAGCTTAAATTATAAGTGTAAATGATTTATTTGGTTTGAAGCTAAGCCATGAACTAGGCAAATGAAAAGTGGATGTAATTAGGTTTGCTTCACATTAGGTATCACGTTTATTTCCCATCTATAAACTGGTAAGTAATGCAGCCATTGGAAACTGAAGTTGTTGTGCAGAAATGATGCCTAGATCTCACACTTTTATGGAAGTCCTTCTGCATATACCACAAATGAATCGAGCTTTGCCTAACTTGTTTGCAAGTCACACAGTGTGCACACACAAAGATCAGATACTTTGATCTAGCCCCTCATGGATGAATTAATAGATACATGGAGAGATGATTGATAGGTACACAGATTAAAAACCACACACACACACATTTATGGTAAAATACATTACACAAAATTTAAGGACATAATTCAAACATTAATTCTAGCTAAATTATTATACATGCATCACTATTGTCTTCAAATTATTTCATCACCCAAGCAGAAACTTTATATCTATGAAACCATTAATCCTCCTGCGATCTCTTTTCTGTCTCTATGAATGTGTTCATTCTCAGTATTTGGGGATATCACACAATGTGTATGATGGTTCTTGATGATCATGGTTGACTCTTGTTGAATCTTGCATTGAATTTTCCATACTTCCATTCCTGAGCAATATTGCATTGTATGGCTATGTGACACTTTTTCATCTACTCCTCTATTGATGAACACTTGGATTGGTTCTACCTCATGACAGTTATGAGTAAGAGTAAACTGGATTTCAGTACATATATGAGCCCAGCTATGATAGCTCTTGAACTTTAAATTTCATTAAATTTATAAACTTTGAAACACCTGTTTTGAAAGTTCCCCTCTCCTAAGGGAGGAAATAAAATTAAGTATGACTCACTACTGACTGTGAAAGGAATAACTTAAGTACAAATAAAAATAAACAACAGCAGTTAATTAAAAAAATAATCATTTTTACATCCTTGGGAGATAGTTAACAGACTTCTCTACCAAAGAAGCAACATTCCTCAACTATTTATGGAAGCAATTTCTTTCAAAATTATCTTTTATTTATATCTGTCTGTGTACAGAGAACAGAATGAGGAGAATGTTTAACCTTTTCTATTTCACTATTTGAATATTTCCAGAAAGCAGAGTGACCTTTATTATCCTGATAGTTGTCTCCAAAATTGCTTTTGTTTGTAGCACAATAAAGACAAAATGGATTTGTTTGTACTTGGACCCATCACTAACCTATTGCAGGCCAACATATATATATATATATATGTATATATATATATACATATATATATATATATGTTTTTTTCTTAACTCAATCAAATCTCCAATTCTTGGAACACAGTGGCTGAGTATTTGCCTAATTTCTTACACTTCTGTCATTCTCTCAAGACAGTATCAGATCCCACAGACTAAGGGCTCAGTGTCACGTGACCATCCATACTTCAGGTGACAATTCAGTCCAGTTGTTTGTTACTTGTATTTCTGGTCCATTGTCCACAAATGGTTCCTATACTCTCCTGTGGGTCATTCATTGGCTAGGAGAGCATGTATGGAACGAAGGACAAGAGTATCCTCACTTGAATTTTGGTTTCAAGAACAGATCAGTGAAATATATACCAAGACAAGTAAATGGTAGGCTCAGAAATCTTCCATGGGTTTTCCAGGAGAGCTGTTCTCCCAATCACCTGCCTGCTCACCAGCCCAGAAGCTACTGACATCTTGCTTTACAGGGTCCTGTGGAGACTGTCTTCAGGAATTTTGATGGATGAAATCATGGTATGCTGATTATCAATTCCACTTTCTGAGTCTCTTCTCTGTTCTCCAGAAGGCCAGGGGTAAGTGAGCCACTGAGGAGGGACAGGGCTGAAGGGCTGAAGATTTTAACTTTCTAAGAACAACTTTGTTCTCCAGGTACTGTACTCTTTCCCATGTTTGTTGAGAGGCTCTGCCGACTCCCCTCATTACTATAAACTCAGGCATGGCTTGCTGTGAATGATCAAAGGCTCTCTTCACATTTTTATTGCTCTTATTTCTTAGGAAACTATAAATGTTTGGAGCTCTGAGCCAGGATCATGAAAACCAAAGCCTCATAGGTAATTCTTATTATTTCACACTTGTCCATAACTTTGATGCTCACAAATGCTCTTAGTTAGAGGCAACACAAAACTGCTTTGATTTCAGATGCATTGGTCTCAACATTCATGGTGGTTTCATGCTAGGCTGATGGAATAGTCTATTGTCAGTCGACAGTTCCTACTTACATATCTATTGGAGGGAACCACAAAAGTTTATTAAAAGATCAATAAATATACATATGGAGAATGCCTACTTGGGTGCCTGGCTATGCTCACAGCCCTTATCATATGCAAGAATTACTTAAATAAAAATATCATTCCTATTTAGCACACCAGCATCATGACCTGAAGTAGCCATTCACACTAGACAAGTATCATCCATCATTTTCAATGATGACATCAATTCAACATTTGCATTAATGACAGGAATGGAAAACAAGCATTTTCTGACATGTGGGAATACGAAGGAGGAAGGGCAAAGCAAGAGGGTCAAGTAGGGTAAATATGGTCAAAATACTATATACACAGATGTGAAGTAGAATGATGAAGCTTATTGAGATTGCTTTGGAAAGAGACAAAGGGAGAAAACAGAATGATGGGGAGAATGAGCTTGGTGAAGATACATTGTATTTATATAGAGATCTATCTAAGTAACAACTAATTGATGCTAAATAAAATTATGGTGGTGGGGGGAACCTAGTTTTCGTACTGAGAAGTAGATACACAGCTAGAGGAAAAAAAATGTAAACCACAGCTGAATTGGATACTTGAAGTGCAAATCAGAACTAGGTACAGTCTTTAATTGTGTGGAAAATGTAAATTGCTGCTAAAGATAGGACAGCTAAATTAAAGGAGGAGGAAATAGAACCTGCCATGCTGTCTCTTTTGAATGCTGACTACAGCTTTTAATATCCATGGTTCGACATCTCAGTTAAGATTCTTCAGAGTCTGATGAATTGTTGAAGAGATGTGGTAAGTCTGTCAGGACCTGTGCTTTCTGAACGGACCCCATCCCACAATTTCTTCTAAGTGCATCTCTTCCTCACATGATTGAGCTATGGGAAAATTCAAAGCAATCAGCTCAGCACACTTGCCTATATTCTGCTTGTAGAGCAAATGGATTTACGTGAAATCACTTAATCACCGTCATATACAACCCGAAAAAATGGACGGAAAATAGTCAAATGCCTTCAGTCAAAATAGTTTTGAAATTATATAGGAGGCCCAAGGAGTCATAATAACGATAATTTACATTTGTTTAATGGTCTTTAATATCCTGAAAGCTTATACCTCTATTAGTCTGTTTTTAAAAGTATTGCCATTGATCCATTAAGTAGGTGTTTTATCCATTTTATTGTCAAAGAACACTCAGATGTGAGTGCTAGTCTCCAAGGAGGACCCCAACTAACCCCACCTCTGATTATGCCTCTCCTCATGTGAGCCTTTCCCACACTGGGTCCGAGCAGTTCTTCGAGATGACAGAATGTAGCAATAGTATCTCCGTGCAACACTTGTGACATTTGCTTTCCTCTTTTGGAACACTGTGGGCAAGGCAGCTTTTTGTACTGACACCAAGTGCTCTGTTCAGCCATGATAGGAAGTCAGTCCCCAGGTATTGTGCTCACCCTCGCTTTGGTATCATGGATGTTATCACAGAAATGAAATGAGTCCAGGAGTGGTAGAGCATACCTACACTGACAGCAATGAGTGGCATAGGTAGGTTTATCAGTTCATGGCAAAAAGTGGGAGAGGCTCTTCTGCAAAAATGGAGTGAAGGCTTGATATAAGTGGTAGAGGGCTTACCTCACAAACATGAGACTCGGAGTTCAAGCCCCAGTACCACCACATACTCACATGCGTGTGTGTGTACAAACACACACACATACACACATATATACACACATACACACATACACACACACACACACACACACACACACACAACACACACACACACACACACACACCTAGTAAAGCAGCCATGTTGGACAACAGTTCAGATCAGCCTCTGAATAACTTCCTCCCTGGCCACCATCCAACTGTACCTGGATGAGCAAGAGCTGCCCACCTGTGCCCATCCAACCTTCAGAACCTAGGAGACAATAAACCATCTCTAAACCAGAACGTTTGGGGGGTAGTTTGCTGTACAGATATAAGCAACTTGTATACAGACTGGTTTTCCCTCCACACGAGTCATCAGTAACTCTCAATGGAGTGTCTGCAGGGAACTGAGCGGCATTGTTTTCCACCGTGAACCACAGGCCTTTACTTGGGAGTGAGCGGCCAGACAGGGGACATACAAACATTCAGGTGCTAATTTTGTTTCCAGCTTGGAAAAATCTGGTAGGATATAAACCAATCTATTGACAATTGGTACCTCTGAATAATCTAAAATGATGGCTCTTCTTGTGATACAATGAGGGTGTGTTCCTTGGGTAACAAAAAGTCATGGGCTCTTGTTTTCAAGAGATGGTATAGAAAATTTAGGGGGATAAGGAAACAGTCTTAAATGCCTGTGCTAGTAAGCTGTTACCTAATACATTATGAACGACTTAAGAAGCTTAAGCCCACGTGTATCTTAGTATGATCTTAGTTGGCAAGTGCAGGAGTCCAAGTTTGCCCTAGCTCTGCTTTAATCTCCCCAGGCAGCAATCGAAGTTTCAGCCTCATGGTTTATCATTAGGAGCCTCCGGGCCTTCTTCATCCATCAACCTGTGTTGGGAACAATTACCTCTTTGCAACTGTGGGCAGGTCTTTCATTGCTAGCTGGATGTTGGCAGGGACACTCAGTCATTGGCTAAAGTAACAGTTTCTGTGATGTCACCTTGTCATCAGCCTTTCACACACAGTCAGGGGGTGCCTTCAAAAGACTATAGGAAATCTCTCTCTCTCTCTCTTTCTCTCTCTCTGTCCCATCAGTCGGTTAAGCTGGAGTCACATAGTCACATAATCATAATGTAGTCACATCACAAGTGTATCACCTTTGCTATACAGAACAGCCTAATGAGAAGAGTAAATATCCAATTGTTTTTCAAATTCTGCTCAAATCTGAGAGGGTATCTCTGTAGGGTTGCTTACACAGGAGTGGGTATTTTAGGAGCCATTCTGGATTTCCACTTACCATAGTCATTTTACTGATATCTGTCCTATCTCCTTGTCTCTATTTTTGTTTTGTTTGTTTCCTCCTCATTTTTTTTTTTTTTGTCAGTCGTGGGGCTTGAACTCTGGGCCTGGGCGCTGTCCCTCAGCTCTTCAGCTCAAGGCGAGCGCTCTACCACTTGAGCTACAGCGCCACTTCCAGTTTTCTGATGGTTTATTGGAGATAGGAGTCTCACAGTCTCTCCTGCCCGGGCTGGCTTTGAACCATGATCCTCAGATCTCAGCCTCCTGAGTAGCTAGGATTACAGGCGTGAGCCACCAGCGCCTCTTTCTATGGGTAGATGTGTTGGAGAAAAATTTCTCTTCCACATTGAAAAATAATGTAGCCTGGAGTACTGTCCAGGGACTATTATGGTTCTACCATTTTTAACCATGACTTTGAATAAATTGCTTAATAACTTTGTGCATGTTTTCCTCATCTATATCATATGGGTAATAGTAATGAGTCTCAGATTGATGTGAAGATTCAATGGTAAGGTACTCATCCACCTTTTAAAAACACTGAACTGTTCTGGGAATGTGGCTTAGTGGTTGAATGTTTGCCTTGTATGCATGAAGCCCTGGGTTCGATTACTCAGTACCACATACACAGAAAAAGCCAGAAGTGGCCCTGTGGATCAAGTGGTAGAGCACTAGCTTTGAGCAAAGAAAAGCTCAGTGACAGTGGCCAGTCCCAGAGTTTAAGCCCCAGGACTGGCAAAAAGGGAAAATAAAAAATAAAAACCACTGAGCTATGGTTCACTGACATTAACACTACAGACAATACCACAGTCATGAGAACTAAGTAGGTGTTACAGGGAGTTACTGTCTAATTTTAGTAGTGTTTTGGAGTTACATGTGTGTAGCATCTATTATCCATAGTCAAAATACCCATGAAAGAATAATACTACATATGTCTTATCAAAAGGTTCTAGAAATTCAGAGAGCCTAGAAAAATTGTCAAGATCACATAACTCCCCAAAAGATTGAGCTACACTTCTAAATTCGTCTTCAGAAGCCTTGGCCAGTGCTTTTTCTAGAGGCCAATAGGATGAATTGCTATTAGATTGGCTTTGTCACAGCATGTGGTGATTCAGACCCACAGAAGGGAGCTAGGGGAATACAGGTGCAGAATTCCAAGAGCCAGTTTTGAGCTGTAATGGGCTGCCATGTTGAAAATGCACTTACCCATTGGTTGGATCTTCAAGAGGATAATGCAAAGCCTAGATAAGTGGAAAGAGCCTGGGTATTGGGATTATTTATTGAATTAATAGACCTTCATCATTCCTATGTTAAGCCTTGTACTGTTTGCTGATAACATGATAATAAGGAAGCACATGGAGATTAGATAGATTATTTCTCAAGGCCTTGTGAGGACTAAATAAAGCAACATATATTAAAGTGTCTGCAAGAGCTTGGATTAAAAAAAAGTACTTCCAGGAGCAGATCAGATTGAGAGACTGGAATGACATAGAGTGAGCTTTTACATTAGGCTGACACCTACACAAGAGTTATTAGACAACTAGACAGGAGTGATTATTCAATCCACAAACATGTACTTTACATTTACCTTTCTGTCAACTTCTTATCTAGCCAAGCACCTCTTGCTTGTTTCTCCCTCTTTTCAATCAAAAGGAAGAGGTATCTATTTACCAATTCCAAGTGTAATACTTAGCAAACTCAAAGAGATGCAATACCCTGCGATACAAATAAGATAGAACAGTGCATTCATATGTTGAGGTACAGAAACATTTAATAGAATTTGACATTGATGTATTTATATTAGTGATAGTCTTCCTAAGTAGCTTAGGCTGGCTTTGAACTCATGACCCTCCAAGTACAGGGAACTCCAGACATGCACCATCATATCCAGTTTCACTGGCAGTATCATAGTAGTTTAGTGATCAAAAAAGAAAAGGAAATGAGTTTTTTTCATAAAAGTTAAGGGAATCTTTTTGTCATGTTGAGATGACATGTCATCTCCCATTTCACTGGGAGGATTTTAGGGGCTCTATGTGTTACTCATATCCATAGGCAGTATAGAGTAAGGGCATTGTATACATTGGTTATCTAGATTGCATGACCTAGAAGCAAAGCCTAGGATGGTGATTCCTATATCCTCAGGGATATTTTTTTCCTGGGCCCGACTGCAAGAGACACCACGATGCTATGAGAGACAAAGACAACGTAGAGGAAGAAACAAGCACGGATGGTTTTAGAAGCCTGGCCAGCCTTATCGCATGAGGAGCCCTGATGTTTGCCCACATCCCCTCCCTGCCCCTGATCACGCATTAGTTATAATGCCCCCAGCCATCCCAAGAAAGGTAGCTCCTGATGGCTACAGGGAGAAAGCCTCCAGAACTCAGTTGAGAGTGAGCCACCACCAGCCTGTGTGGCAGATGAGAATGGACCTCTCTTCCCTGGGAAATGGATCTGGGTAAGACACCTACAGCCACAGTGATAATTGCATAGCAGGGATGTGTTGAGAGAGGGCAATGATGCGTGGTTTGCACTATCATACAACTCTAAAGTCCTCTTAACTACTCAGCCACATGGATACTGAGTGTAGAGTTCTTACCTACGTTACCTGGTTGATTTTTCAACTACGCAGACTGAATATCAGCTTGCTTTGAATGAAAAGGAAACTGAGGCTATGAGAATTTGAAGCTAAGCTCACATTGGCCCTATAATTAGATCTAGTTGCTTTTGCCTTCCTTTTTCCTAACTGGAGAATTAGAGCAAAAGAGAATAAAGATCTCAGATCAGAGTGAATAATATGGTCAGGGTTGCTTCCTTTATCAAAATACATCCATCAAGTCTGGTGGTGTGGTTCTCTGTCCTTAAGTCACACTGGAAAAGCTGGCCTTGACCTCAAGCTCAAGTTTCTTTATTTCTGACTGTTGGAGAATGTTTGTTCAAGTCCCAGCCATTGTTTTCTTGAAGGTGACCTTAGCATCCCCTGTTTGTCCAATTTCACAAGATTCTTGCCTATAATTTCCGTAATAGACTCTCCCACCTTGACAGACACTCAAGCTTTACTTCTCCCTCCCCTTAACCACAATTAGATGTATTTAAAAGCATCCAAGGGAAAGCTTGTTATAAAAGTCCACATTGTAAGTGTGGTATTGGTCAGGCTGAGTTAGACAAATCCTGAGTTTGAGGCCAGCAGCCTGAACTCAGGTTGTCTCAAAATAATGTCTAAAAATTACCAGAGCAAGGGTCATAGAGAACATTTTCCAGTAGAACAAATCAAAGACTCTGTGAGCACAGGTAAACCCTTTAATCACTGAGTTTTGAGTTTCCTCCTCTGTAAAATCAGTATGTCATTTCCCACTTTTCAGAATTGTTATGTGGGTTAGAAGCAACAGATTTAAAATACCAAGTACATAACGGGTGTGCAATAAATGATAGTTATTTTTATGCGATAGACACACCTGCACAGGAGCCGAAGACACACAGGTGCCTATTAAGTAAGCTTCTAACACCTCTGTCTTAGTGCAACTCTCAGGGCCATGAGTTCCTGATGAGAACTGGGTAGTGGCTCTTCAATGTGTTTAAACCATTCCCACATCCACTAGACAGGCCTCTTCTCTTCCTTGCCTTCCTCCTCAACTCTCCCCATCACCTCTATATAACTCCTAACGTTGTCTTTTTTGGGGGGATCCGGTCGTGGGGCCTGAACTCTGGGCCTGGGCACTGTCCCTCAGCTCTTCAGCTCAAGGCTAACACTCTACCACTTGAGCCACAGCACCACTTCCAGCTTTTTTCTTTTTGCTTATGTGGTACTGAGGAATCGAACCCAGGGCCTCATGCATGTAAGGCAAACGCTCTACCACTGAGCCACCTTCCCAGCCCCTCCTAAGGCTGTCTTTATCTAGAAGGTTCTCCCCTGGTGATATCACTGTGTTCCATGTTCTAAATTCTCACCAAGCCTCTGAAAAGCTTGTAAAAGTATGGGCCTTCTGTGGCCCACCATCTCAGTGGCTTGGGTCAAAACTCTGCTGTGTGTCTTTTGGGAAGATTCTTCATCTTTGATTATTTCTAAGAAATAAAATTGTGGGATGTTGGGCACGCCTCTCCTTGGTGATATTTCATGTCCATGTCCCCCCTCACTGGACAACTATCCCCTAGAGTGAGCAGATTTGCTTCCTTTCTAAAATGTGTACTGGGGGCAGGGCATGGTCTAATGCCTGCATAGCTTCTTCTTTGCGGCCATTCTAGTTGATTCTAGAATCAGCTAGTTGACTAATGGCTAACTGAACTAATCCCTAGGTGACTCTTCCAAGGATGTGCCTGAATGAATGTCCAGCTATGGAATACACTACCTTGCCCAGTCTGCACTGAACTCAAGATCTTTTCCTTTGCCTTCTTTGACTTCCTGTTGCATTTCTGATATTCTTAATAAACTCATGTGATGCATGGTGTATAGTAGGGATCTATAACAAATACCATCTTAATGAATCCTGCTGGCCTCTCATCCCTGCCCTTTGCACGCCGGAGGCACGCTGGGCACTGCCCCCTTCTGCCAGGCATCTCTGCTCAGTGGAGCAGCGATCTCCCAGGACAGAAGGCGGCAGCTTGTACTCGAAAGCCCATCACCCTTTCTCCCAAACTAGCCTACTCTGGGCTGTAAGCAGAGAGCCACGCTTGTTGGATGGGGATCTGGGACAGTCTGATTTGTGTTCCTGAATCCGGAACAGCGAGTGAAGTGTATGCGCTCCTCCCATGGCTGAGGTTTAGCCCAGATCCTCTCAGCTGTCTCTCTGGAAGAATCTCACCCAGAGACCCTCACACTGCCTGTGAACCTGGGCTGGGTCGGGACCTCACTCGCTCTGCTTGGCATTGTCTCTCTGCTCACAGGATTGCTCTGAGCTGTGTGTAGGAGGGATCAAAGCTATTTGGCTAGGTCACTACATTTTGGTCCTCCCGGCTAAGCGTGGGTTTACAGAAGTATCCTCTTAATGTGATGGTGTTTAAAGGAGAGCTAAATATCTAGATACTTTGGTCAAAGACTAGCTGGGATGCACCAAATATGACTGAATCAGAATCATCACTTGAAATTCTGGGCCTGTCACCCATGGTTTCCATTGATGACTATCCTGAGTCCAGATGCTAAGCTTCTATACTAGCAATAAATTGAACTTATCCTGTGATCATTTGACACTGATCTGGAAGCTCTGGCAGCTGGATTGTAGCCTTAATGCTGGACCAACTTTCTTCGGTTATACCCACCTGTGACAAGCTGTGTTCCCACTAAACCATCTCCCTTGAAGACAGGCTTTCACTGGTGACTTTCAGATTGTTATCTTGGGCCTCCGAGATTGTCATTGTAAGTTTATTTCTGTCACTACATTCTGGGGCAGCCCTGGGACCTCGCTTAAACTTCTCCATGCCCTTCCATTCTTCAGCTCTTAAATGACTAGGGTAAAACCAAGATCTATTGAACTGCTGCAGAGGGAATTGCCCCGTATTGCACAATACCATGTCCACTGGAAGTCTGCCATAAACATTTCTACCCCTCTCCTGGTTGAATGACAACCTTAGTGGGTTCTGAGGAGGAAGGCATTCTGGGTGTCATCTTGCACAGCCTGGAGGAGTAGGGTGTGGAACATAGGAGGTCAGGTCAGGCTGGAGCTGCTAAGCCACACATCTCTGATAAGGATGGTGAGAAAAATGCAGCCCTTTCTTACCCTTCCTGTCTCTAAGGCATACTGCTCAGGGCAGAAGACTTCTTGACTCCAGGGGAAAAATGTCAAGTCAGGAAGAACAGTGTCTGAGTCTGAGCTCTGCCTAGGATGCTCAGAAACACCTGGGAAGAAACAAACTCTCAGGCCAATGAGCAAACTTCACTGTGATGGAATGTGAACTCTGAACTCTAGTCAGTGTGATCTGGGACAGGTTCCTCAGGCCCTAGGGCCTCTTTCCCCCTCTTTGAACGAGTAATTCTTTTGTCCTCAAATTGCTTAGGGAAATTCCTAGGTACAGAATGCAAACTATAGTGTCTCAAGTCTACCGTAAGCACAACTTGTGTCAGTAAACAATATTAATTTGTTTGTTTGTATTTTCCATTACTTTAATGACCACGTTTTGTTTTCGTAAGAAAACACCTATTTATTTATTTTGTTGGTCATGGGGCTTGAATTCTGGGCCTGGGCACTGTCCCTCAGCTCTTCAGCTCACGCCTAGCACTCTACTACTGGAGCCACAACACCACTTCCAGGTTTTTCTGCTTATGTAGTGCTGAGGAATTGAACCCAGGACCTCATGCATGCAAGGCAAACACTCTACCCCTGAGCCACCTTCCCAGACCCCACCTATTTAATTTTTCAAGGCTAATGATAGAGAAATGCAGGAGAGCTGGGGAACTGGCTGATGTGAGCAGCCCTGCGGCGTGGCTGTTCCAGGTCAGCACGAATCTCTGCTTGTGTGCAGGTACAAAGGTTCTAAACTCTGCCCCAATATGGCCCTTTTCACGGCTTCCATCTCTGGGAGTTTAACATGTCCTTCAAAAGCAGGATTCCACACTTGGAGGTGATTTAAAAATAAACCTGCATTTCTGTCTCAATGCATATGAGAAATTACATGTTGCACATCTATACATACATGTGTGTATCCATACATGTGTATATACATAAAACATACATATAGGCATGTATAGACATACACATAAATGCACAGATTGATCTTTCAGGATAAAAGGAACACTCTCAGAATAAGCAAGAGGTTATTGCACTTGTGTTTCACTTTCCACCTAATCTGTGGACTGGAGACACACATAGAGTTTGCAATCATTGTTTTTAGTGTAAAAGAGTTTCCAGAGATCCTGGGGGCAAAGTCCATAGACTCAGTCTATTCTGAAAGACAAATGCTCAATCTATTTCTTGTATGTAGAAACCTTCTACCCCTGGTGAGACTAGAAGGATATGTCCTATTTCTTTTTGAAGTTAGAATCAAGTCACAAATAACCTTCTATAAGCTATTACCTGCTTATCCAACCAGTGAACTGTCATGTCTGCTACAAGTTTACCAAGGGTTAAACTCCCCATGGATACCGATGCCTAACAGCTCTCCCACAGCCAAAAGAGAATCTAAGAGAAGATAATTCTTACGATGCAAGTAAAAAAAAAAAAAAGAAATATATCTGATGATGATAGGGAGACACTCAAAAGGACAATGTAGACAGGTGAGGAGAAGGAGTGAGGAATCATCTTTCTTTTTTCTGCCATGAATAAAATAGAGACCACGAGTTGGGGGCCAGTTAATTATATTAAAAAAAAAGAAAGTATCTCCAGAAAAATCTTTTTTTTCTCAGTGAAATAGTTTAGTTCTTTCATATAACATATTACACAACGTTAACAACCATGAAAAAACAATACAAAATGCCCTCCGTTTAACAAGTAGAAAAATATAACTAGTATTTTTATATTTATATATATATATATGGCAATTGTGAATCTAATACTGTACAGAAGTAATTTATGGAATTTATTTTTACAAATAAATTATAGCTTAAATGCCTTTTCTTTCTGTTTTAAATTCTCTCCCTCCCCCTCTGGATGTACAGGTCTGGGTTTCTGCCTGGGACCATGATCGCCCATCAGTGCCAGTCGAATGTTCTGCCCACCAGCTCGAAGAACTTCTTATTGGGCTCGTGGAAGTACTCGTGCAGTTTGTGGAGGAGTTTGGGGTCCACCTGGGGGTGCGCGCGGCCCTTGGACTCGTGCAAGCAGCGGTCCCGGCCCCCGTCCCGCAGACAGTAGAACCCTTTGGTCTTGTTGAAGTAGAAGTTGGAGGCGTTGATCTGGGGCGCCAGGCGCAGGAACCTCTCCACCTTCTGGATCTCGGGGAAGGGGTCCCGGATGAGGCGGTCCCCGTCCACGATGTGGAAGCGGCCGAGCGGGAAGAAGCGCAGCCAGTTCTGCATGTGCACGTGGTACAGGCTGCGGTTGAGCGCCTTGTAGTCCACGTTGAGGTGGCCGTGGCGCACCAGGAACTCCTCGATGGCCGGGTAGGGCTTGCGCTTCTGCAGGTGGTTGTAGAACACCTGCGTGTAGTCGGACAGCACGCGCTCCGAGGGGTCCCGCAGGATGAGCAGCAGGCGGATGGCGGGGTTCATGCGGTGCACGCGCGCGGGCACTTTGGGGGAGGTGAAGTAGGCCGGGGTCTTCTCCACCGTGAGCTGGTGTGGCAGGGACAAGGGCATCTGGCTGAGGTACCAGCCCAGGCCCTGGCTGTAGTGCTCCTCCCAGTCGAAGAAGTGCACCTCATTCTCCGCGGCCGCCACGTCGGGGTGCAGGCTGAGCATCTCCAGCAGCGCGCGCGTACCGCCCTTGCGCACCCCGATGATGATGGTGTGAGGCAGCTGCCGGGCCGAGCCGTTGGTGGGGGCGACCCCCCCGCCGCCATCGCCGGGCTCGAACCCGGGAGAGGCCGGGCGCGAAGGCACCAGCCGGGGCTGGGCCACCAGCAGCAGCGCGCCCAGGAGCAGCGCCGCCCAGGCCATGCTGGACAGCTGGGGGGGGCCTCAGGGCGCCCCACGCGGCTGGGACCGACCTCCGATCAGTGGCACATGGGTGTGGAAGGCTGCCGGTTACTGGGGAGAAAGAAAAGAACAAGGACACGTGTTAACCCCAAATGAAAGAGAGAAGCCACACCGTGGATGCCTGTAGTCTGGGCGCTGCATTTTACCTTCTTTGGAGTCTTGTTCGTCTGTCTGTAACACTTTGTAAGAGTTTAGAGTGAAAAAAAATATATGTGTGTATATGTGTGTGTGTATATATACACACACACACACACACATATATATATATATATATATATCTTTGGGAATATATATATATATATATATATATTTATAATGTGGAGGTGGAGGTAGAGCTATGGCGTTTATGGTAATTCCTGTTCCAAATGTGATGTTAGACATCTTGAGCACCCAGAGAAGAAGGACCAAAGCACTGGCCAAGGCTGTGTGCCAATAACTTTGTTTATTTAAATTTACATGCCCTGATTTTTATTCATAGTACACTCCCTCTATTTTTCCCTATTTGTTTGCAAATCTCCGTATGGCTATCTCACACGTGGTACAAAAACAAGGCCAGAGACCCCTTCTTGGCCACCATTCCACAGCCCCTGCCCTACAGAAAAGGGTGGAAATCTCGGTCACTGGGCTCCACCAAACACCAGGGAAATAGCTGCCTACGTCTCAGTAGCCTTCAGTGATCTAGAACAAGGCTTGTTTCTTCACCCCCCCCCACCGCCGCCCTTTTAAGGGCTCTTCGTCTCCCAGGGCAAGCAAACCTGAGCAAGAGAACCATCACCCAGTACCCAAGCCTGGCATCGGTCTCACTGGGGCAGCAAGGAGAAAGGAGAGAAAGGAGAAGAGAGCAAGGAGAAACTTGATGTGGGCTTGACACATGGTGAATGGAGAGCCATGGCAACGCTGGCCTCACGAGGCCAGGCCCCAGCGCCGGTGCCACCACCATGGGGAGAAAGTGTCCTGGCCAGCAGCTGGCCTTGGGGTTCTACTCATCAAACCACACCCCAGCCCTTTATTTTGCTTCAGTAACATTTCAGACAAAGTCCTCATACTGCAACCCTCCTACGGATGCCTCCTGCAGAGCTGAGATTACAGATACAAGCCACCACCCAGCACTTTGAGTGTTGACATGGGGGGGTCTCACCAACCTTCCCTCCCCCCCCCGGCTGACCTTGAGTGAGATCCTCCTGCTCTCCACTTTCTGAGTAACTGGGGTGACAGGCGTGAGCCACCAGGCCTACCCTCTGGTGAGTGTTACTTGACTGTTTGCAGAAAGATGTGGTGGTAGGTTGGTAGGCACATCCTTTATTGGCCTGTGACAATGGAGAAGTCTTCACAGGAGAAATGCTTACAGTGAACAAGAGGGGTAAAAAGCTCCCAATTGGCTCTATGGATCACTGCTATCGCTCTTAGTCTTAGTGTAGGCATCTTCTCTGTAGATGACCGACGTGTTGAAGGAGCCCCAAATGTAGTCCATTTCTAAAATCAGTGCCCGGATTCAAAGCTAAATTTCCTTCTCTCATTCTTCAAACTGCCTCCTTCTACCCAATTCCTCTTCTTCACCTTTCTGAGAGCATTCGGCCAGTAAAACCCCAGAAGGACACACACAGGCTAATGACTACTTAGCCTTGGTGTCCCAGAGCGGATATGTTGTGGGATAGGCTGTGGAGGAGCACATGCACGAGCACCTGTGTTTGGCAGTCTCCAGACCAGAGGAGACTTTGAATGTTCACTTCAGTAACTCTGCTTCAACACTGAAGGGATGGGTTAGAGACAGGCCTAGTATGGGCCCTG
Organism: Dipodomys ordii; assembly: GCF_000151885.1. Lineage (NCBI taxonomy): Eukaryota > Metazoa > Chordata > Mammalia > Rodentia > Heteromyidae > Dipodomys > Dipodomys ordii. The sequence goes on from NW_012267224.1 coordinate 649,519, forward strand.
CCATGTTTATAAAACCAGTGAAATGTTTTCTATTGAGAAGATCCATCCCCTTCTTTAGAATGTGTTTCAATTGTACTTCACCATGTTAAAAACAAGTAAAATTTGATGACTGGATCAGGCATGGTAACTCATGCCTCTAATCCCAGCTTGTCCAGAATATATATATATATATATATATATATATATATATATATATGAACAACCAACACAACCCAGGACTTCAGATCAAATTTCTTGATCTGTTTCCCCTGCCTTGAAAAAACAAAACAAATGTAATTTATGTAGCAAGCAATGGACCAGATTTGCTATCAGAGAATGAGAGTGCACCAGGGCAGACACTTGAGAGATTAGATAACAAATATTTTTTAAGGAGAAGAAGTGTTAAGGAGGGTTGGCCACACAAGATGTGGTTTGAGGCCGGTTGTGCTGATGGGGTGTGCAGGGAGAGTAATGGGTCATTTGCTTCAGTCAAAGGAATGTTTCAGAATGCTTCAGTCAAATTTTATTTCCTTTTCAAATGATCATGTGGAGAGAAAAAAATAGGCCTGGTGGTGGTGGTGGTGGTGGTGGTGGTGTGTGTGTGTGTGTGTGTGTGTGTGCACGTTTGTCTTTGTGTATCACATGTGCATATGATTTCATGGTCCAGGGGAAAGGTAAAGTACTAACACCTAAAACTAAGCATCAGTTCTGCATGAAGACCCACAAAACAATAACCCAGCTAGATCTGCTGTTTAAATAGTCTGGCTAGTTGATGCTGTTTTCTGGGTAGTACAGGATACCTCTGAGACAGCTTCTAAAGGGGGAACTACCAGCAGACAGCCAAAATACAGTTTGGCTTTTACAAAAAAAAAAGAGAGAAGAAAATGAAAAAAGGCAGTTAGTAGTTAAAAGCCCCTTGTTTCTACTTTAATACTTTCTAAAAATGAATGCACTTATGTCTAGACCTTTTGCATTCCAAATATATTTCAGTTTTACAGGGGAAAATGAGCTGAAATCATATCTATCTGTGTGTATACATATATATGTATGTTTATGCCAGAGTAAATATACATATATTTCTAGCTACACATGTTATATATGTGCATATAAGTATATTTGCATATATGCTACACATGTATATAGACTGCGTATATGTATTTTCATACACATATGCATATCTAAGTAAATAGGCCATGTTACTATACACTAATATGTAATGGAATATGTATGCACACAAAATAGCGAGTGGGAGAAAACTTCTTTTGGTGGCTCAATCATTTGGACCCTCCAGAGGCATAGCCAGAAAAGATGCCCACGTTCAGACGGAGCTGGAAGCTCCATCAGCGCCACACTGACCTTGACAATGGAATCTCAGCATCAGAATGACGCTTGGAATTCCGGCCCAAGAGAGTCATGTTGTCTTTTCATGTTATCAGTGAAGATGCTTGAGATGACTTCCCACAGCCACAGTTCCAAATCTGGACTTGGAAATTTTGGATCCTGAATTCTAGTCCTGTAGCCTTGGTTGCTATGACTGCTTTCTATAAAACAATGATTGTGCTGAAGGGGTCCCCAAAGCAGAGAGACACAACAGAATAGAGCCAGCAAGGACAATTGCTTGGCCACCAACTGCAGAATCAGCTGATGCAGGGGGTACACCCAGCATGATGCCACACCCAATCATCTGTTCTGCTTAGCAGATGGGGTGAAGGCATCATGCTTCCCGCTTTGACCTTGGTCAGTGTGTCTTTGCTTCTCAGCCTGTAAAATGGGCGCATTTCCACCAGCCCCAATGACTATACTGAAACGGAAATAAGATGATATGCCAGGGTTGTCCAACAGAAATATACTGTAGGCTGGATCTGTCCTTTTAAATTTTCTAGGAGCCATTTAAAACGTATTTATTGTGATCGACATATATCCAAAATATCACTGTTGCAATGTGCAATCACTATGCACAATCTGATGCATCCTTTGTATCAAGCCTAAAAAAATCCACTGTGTGGATCTTTATAGTACCTGTCCAGGCTATGGTGGAAAACACACGTGGAGCACTAAGCCACAGAGGAGGCCTTCCTGAGCGGGAAGAGGATCAGGAGGGTGAGTCTGAACTTGCCAAAGGCACAGACGCAACCATTATTCTCCCTGAAGATAAATTCACTCTTCTCCCACAAGGAGTGAACCAGGTCATCCTGAACACATGGAATGGTCTGGAAGTTTGGAGCTGTCAAGGGCAGGGAACTAGAATGCTCCACAGCATCTGGAGCTGAGGACATCCCTTCAACCTCCTCTCTCGTCTGTGTCATGGGCCCTGTGTAGGCTCTGGGCTAAGGATGACTTTTTGATTCATGGGATATCCTTCCTGCCAACTCCACCAGAGTGGTCTCTACTACAGGAGGAATGCAGTGGTTTTGTCTAGAGAGCTGGGGGACAGGGCAAGGATTCCAACACTGAGCAGGCAAAGCCCAGGTCTTTGTTTCCCACTTCACTTCTTGGCAAGATCTACAGTTAGTGTACAAATAGTTACTGGGCCAACCAGTTTGATTCTTAACCAAGAACTGGGTGTGCATGAGTCTTACTAACTGGGCCTCTTGGTCTGGTTCTTCAGCCCTGTTAAATATTCATGCTCGGTGCTGATTCTTGGATAAGCAATAGCATTTCTATGAAGACTCAGCTTTGCTTGGATGAGCAAAACACGCACCTTCCTTCCTCACAGGTCAATTAATAGTTCCCAGGGGCGGACACAGCCATTTCTGTGTGCTGTTTTCTAGGCGCTGCCGTGACAAACCAAACCCTGGGGCTCAGGAAGTCAAAGGACACGAACTCCTCACACCAGTGACTCCAGGCTTCCACAGGCCCCAATGTGAACATAAAACCACAGGTGAACCATGCAGGGGACTCCAGAAACATCCACAAGGGGACTTGCTTTAGAATTTAATCCAAATTCATTCCTATCGGGGGCCGTGGGGGTGTCCCCTAAAGTGGCCCCTCCAGCTTCACGTTGCGCCTTCATCCGGGCTTAAGCCTCACTCACCTATCTGCCCTTCGGAACCCACCCAAACCCACCCATCTTTGGCCTTGGAATTTATGACTCCCCATTTCTAGGTTGCTAGGGTGCGCCAGGTTTTCTGAGGCTGCTGTTTGATGATCAGGTCAGGTGTTTTTTTTTTCCCCAAACATCTCCCCTAGTACACAGACACCCTCTCATTCGCCTCAACCCATTTGATGGTCCTCAAATACTTTCGGAGATCCCTTGGTTGTCTACTGTTTGCTCCTCCCTACAATGCACCTTATTGAGCCTCTTGGTTGCTGTCAGGTCTTCTCTGGCTGTTGGGCTCAGAGCCTGGTACGATTTCCGGTACATTATAGGGACTGCTGTTTATTTGTTACATCAACTTGTTAAGGACAATCAACGGTTAGGCCAATGTCTAAAGGTTACTGAGAAAGGATTTCCATTTAGCAAACAGAGGAATTTTAAAAGTCTGTATCATATGAGTAGTAGCTTTGCCAGCGATCTCTAGAGAGTCAAGCATCAGCCAGATGTTGCAAGGGGCTTCTGTATGTCTAATGGTGACAGGACATAAACATCTGTGAATCTAGAAAACATTTTTAATGTCAAAGGGGGGGAAGCTGTAACATAACCCTTCAAAATATTTTTAAATTTTTCTTCTGAAGTCTTCTTGTCACGTAATTCATTATGACCCTGACTGTAACAGAGGCTCTTAGTCCTAACACTGGAACACATTTATGGATCCAAATGAAGTAAGAATAATATTTCATGAATAGAAACTTGCATCAGCAACAGAGGTGTGCTAGCAGCACCTGGTCTGCAGAACAACTGGCCATTAACAGGAAGAAGAATATAGCTAGTGTGGTCAGAACCTCCTCTAGGGTAATAGGGGTGATCTAATCATGGCCCACAAGTACTTGACAAGATTTAGGAAAAGAGATACAGAGGAAGGGGCTGCCTGCTGCACACGTACCATCATGTGCCAGGCAGTAAGTACTGGCACATAGATCATCTCTTTTAACACTTACCACATGATGGAGAGGGAGGTGTTCTCCCTTTTATTTATATTTCTAAGCAATGAAATCATGGCTAAGAAGAGTTGGAAAGCAAAGAAGGGTTTGCAATCAGACAGATGCAAGGTGGGATTCCTGTACCTAATTGTCTTCAGGTACCTTTCTTGAGGGTTCAATGTTCAGCTCAGGCTTAAACCTACTTCACAGGGGAGCCATCTGGACTGAATGCTATTCATACCAAGTACACAGCACAGGGCCATGCACATGACAAACATCAGTGCCCTGCCTCCCCCTCTCCCCACACTAGATACAGACATTTACTAGAAACTTACAATTTAGGGTAAATGATCTGCTCAAGATCTCTGAATCAGGAAATGTCATAGCTCAAATTCCAAGGCCACCTGCAAAGCTCTGGGCATTCATCTCTCCCTTTGCATGTCTGTGTTCCCGGTGGGCAGAGGGAAGTGAATTCCAAACATCGGGCCAAGCTTGTACAAAAGCAACATAAGAGAGCAGAAAGTAGCAGATCTCATATGTTACTGTGCAAGAACTGCTCAGTTCAAGCGTTCCATGGTATCAAATAATCGAATTTTCTAGAATTTACTGAAACCTAAATAAGATAGTTGGACAACATAACTGTCTTCTTCTTCTTCTTTTTTAATGCAACTGAACCTCTGGGCAATCAAAAGCATGAGGTTATTTCTTCTTTTTTAGGAGTCAAGCAGGTCTGCACTTTCATCTCTACAAAATGACTTAATAACCTGTTGCTGGGGTGTTAAATTTCCATCTTTGGCAGCTCAGAAAGTAAGAAATAGGAAACAAATTGAGCTTTGACTGTCACTCTGTGGAAGGGCGCTGATATTTCCAGACCAGCATAAATATTTATTTTCTCTACTTTGGCTCCCTATACACGACACTTCTCAAGAAAGGTTGACATGAGCTTTTGTCTGGACTTATAGTAGCAATAGCTGTCAGGTAGGATGGGATTAAAAAGAGTTTATAGAGTCCCAAGAACCAGAGGTCAGTTCACATAATGTTAATAAGTTTCCCTGGACCATATCAGCTGTCTGATGAAAAAGAAATTGGCCCTATTTTCCTCATGAGGAAAGCTTAAGACTCTTGGAATGCAACTCGTCCAGGCATTCTCGGCAGCCTTAAGTCCTCTGAAAGGCTGAGAGTTTCCAAATTTACAAAAATAAATATTAAAAGTACCTCAGTAACAAATATCACTCTCTAGAACTGAAGGAAAGAGATACCTTGACAAGCTAGGGATGGAAGCAATGGGTCATGATAGGAGCAGGGACATGGAGCTGTAAATCTCAGCGCCATCTTGGAGTCTGTGAATGTTCTCTGATAGAATCAAAACAATAAATGCATAAATAAGAAATGCAACCTCGCCCCACAGGGTAGTTTGAAGCCTACCCATGCAACGCTTGTCCTCATAAAGAACAAGATTAGAGGCAGATAAGCAAGCAAGGAGGAGTTCTGTGCTTTGCAACCTTGAGAGGCAGATTTTAGTCCAGGGCGTTTGAGGGACAGCCTGGAGTACTGCATTCCTAAGGCACTGGTTCTCAGGACCAGGCTGAGTTGTGGAATGCGCATGTCTACCCAGATTCTGCCCACCTGGCCTGTGGGAGGAGTGTTCTGCGTGCTCCCTTTGTTTTCTTTCTTGTGTGGAGGTAGTTGGCTTTCAGGTCCAGGATTAAAATCAATCATGGGAGATAGCAAAGAGAAGGAATCAGGATGGGAATGAGGCCGTTTCACAAGATCAAACCGGTAACAAGACTGGAACGGACCGAGGGGAGATCCTGGAATGAACAGAGAATTTAGAGCCAGAAACTTGACTCAAATCCCAGCTCTCTCATTTAGAATGCACAAGACAACCTCTGAATTTCGGAGGCTGAGATGGGAGGCACTGGCCCTCTGTATTTGCAGTGAAGGTTAAATAAGATGGCACACATGGAGTGGCCAGGATATTGCCTTATTGCCGGGCCGGTGCCAAGCCTGCAAATGCCAGCCACTATTTTTGCCTCTGAAAAGAAAAAAAAATGCTGCACGGTATAAATGGGTCCCAGGGATGATAATTAGTCAAACACATTTGTTCACGATCCAAACTGCTGCAGTGACTCAACCAGCCAGGGGCTCAAGGAAAAAAAAAAGACAAAAAGAAACAAAAGGACAGTGACACACAGAAGCAATCCAGCTCTCTATTTGGGGACAGCACAAAGCAAGGCCTTGCAAAGTGCCCTGTGAACGGGTACCAAGCAGCCAGGTGTGGGTAGCAGCAGCCCAGAGAAGGAGGAGAAGCAAGGCTCCTTCTCTGTGCACTTCATCTGCGTGGCTGGGCGCAGGAGGCAGCCGTGACCTAAATAAATCCTTCATTAGATGCAGAAAACACTGGCACAGGCGGCGCACGGCGGAGCACTGTGACAGGAGGGTGGACAGGGCCCCTCTTATTTCTCAGAGCAGCTGAGGAGAAACAGGGCTCTGCGAGCAGACGGGAGGCAGGCGCTGGGCTGTGGCAGCCCACTCTGCTGTGCCTGGCTTTGGTCCTGCCCCGGCTTATGACTCAACACCTGACAGGTGCCCTCTCAGCCACAGAAGCTCCCCCTACATGAGGGAGAGACCTCATCCATCAGCCCACAGGTGAAGAGCACCCACGAATCCCATGTGTTTCCCCGGAAATAGAAGTGGAGAGACACGGGGCATGGGAAGCAAAGAGAACCACGGGCTTTCTTGTTCCATTCTGCCATTTCACAGAAAGGGAAGTTGAGGTAGGTAAGGAATGAGAATCCCAAAGTCAGGCACACAGGTTTTGAAAAATCTAGGAAACTCCTGTGTCCTGATTTCCTTGCCAGAGGACCCCAAAACACGAGAATGTGTTGTGTTGGAGCATGGAGGATTAGGAGATTGCAGCTGGAAACAGGGATATGCAAACCAAAGTATGGGCAAAGAGAAAGGGAGGATGGGCTTCATTTCTCCAGCCACTCTGTTAGGGACAGAATGTGTCTTTGTCACGTTCATGTTTTGGACTGCAAATCCCCAACGCAATGGTACGGGAAGCTGGGGTTTTTGGGAAGTGAGTAGGGTTAGGTGAGGACGTGCGGTTGGGACCCCTTAACCCAACGAGTTTGGTGTCTTTAGAAGAAAAGGAAAGGACCAGAGAGTGCCTTCTCTGTCCACCTTGTGAACACACAGGGAGGAGGCAGCCAGGGACTGAATACGCTGACACCTTGAAGCTGGGCTTCCAGCCTCAGGAACTGTGAGAGATGCCTCCCATGGGTGGACCTGTCCTGTGGACCGGCTTAGAGCAGTCCAGCTGACTGGGATGTGGTCTGCAGAGCAACAGCAGCTGAGGAAGGGCTTTTCCTGAGCTCTCCTGCTGTGTAAGCACAGGACTGCCGGTGACGTCACTCGGGAAGCTGGCTGGCTGTAGGCTCCAGGCAGGCAACGCTGCACTTATTCTGGCTTAAACAGGCAGCTGCTGCCAACCATGGCAGCTGTTGTTGGTTGGAAACCAGGGGACCAAAGCGACTGATCTCTGGGTTTTGCAGGATTCAATTTGCCTATCTATGTGGTCAGTCCTGATGTATATTATTTCATTAAATGGATACAACTTGGCCAATAAGGAGAAGAAAGAGGCGGGGGGGGGGGAGGAGGGGAGGATTGTAGAACAAACTCAAAAAGGCTGAAACCTAAGGGCTATATTGTGCCCACAGCTCATAACTAACATTTTACCAAGTGTCTACAAGGTTTCTCAAATGGCACTGTATTTCTGGGGATGTGGAAACAATCCAGTTACTGTACTCAAATGGGTGTCTATCTGTGAATATATGGGATCTTGGAGGACATACCTGGAAGGAGCTGCTGGAGAGGAGAGAGGAGCTCTTCCACAGATACAGGTGGATAGAATGTGTGGTGGAGCACATGGTAGTTCTTCTTCCCATAATGCCCTGGGTTTGCACTCAACCAACAAAATCTATGGTAGCTGCTCCCTGACGAGGCCACAGTGGAAAGTCAGTACTCTAGTTTCACTTTCAGGAAACTTGCTGCTTTACACTTGACTTCTCCTCTGTGTCTTACTCACAAGGTGGTGGCATGGAGTGAGCCATGGTAGCCACAGACCCAGGAGGGAGCTGGAGCAGGAAGTGCGTGGATGGAGGCCAGAGGGGAGGCTCTGTGCGGGCATAACCTTGGAAGAGATGAGTCTGATCTGCAGAAAGTCCCCCAGGGGCTCGGGCTCTAGTTATTTCGCGGCAGGAAGCTGGGCTGTGCTCTGTACAGAAGGCCCAAGCTGGACTTTGCTATGGGGCCCGCAGGTGATGGTGGGCGGAGGGTAGGTGGTGCGCGGCTGTGAGAACTGCACACCCCTTCAGTGCCTGCTGAAGGATTCAGGGATTAAAAACAGGGTCCTAACGCCTCTTTACCAGCAGGCAGGAGGAAAGTGAATGGAAGAAACATCTTGAAAATTTCTGTTTGACTGTGGCCCAGAGCTCCTTCCATCCATATGGTTTAACATGATCATTTAAAAACAAATATTTAAGTGACCGTTCAGTAACATGCCCCTGTTCCTTCACTTCACATATGGTTATATCCTGCTACATGCTTCTGGCTGCTGAAAATGTCATAGGTGAAAATGAATTGTAGATCCATAACCTATTGAACATCGTAGCTGAGTGACACAGCACACAGCACTGGAAGTGTCAACTGCTTCCTTGGTGCAGGGAAGTCCCCCCCTGTGATGCACTCACTGTTGTCTGTCAGCATCTTGAGAACAGGGGAGCAAGTATGACCGGCCCAGGCACAGCTCCATATTCTAAGCTCAAAAGACGGGATCTACTGAAGGCTTAGCATTTTCTCACCACAGTTAAGTTGAAAAACTTTAAGGCAAACCATCCTAAATCAGGACTGTTTGTTTGTATTGCCAGGAAGAGAGAAACCAAGCCTGCAAGGAGCTCGGGGGAAAAACTAGAGTAGAAATCAGCACCATCCCAGGTTCTTTTTTTTTTCTTTCTTGGAATAAATCTGCTGCCATTAATATGATAGTTGTGAATCAGCAAGAATACACACTTCTTACCTCTGCCTCCTCCCCCACGTATTTGCACCTGCCTTGAGAAACACTTAAAAATGCAGTGCAAGTTCAATATTCCTTTGTGCTGATGTTTGGGGGAATCAGCAAAATTGATTAGTATCTTATTTATCTTGAATTCAAGCTTTAAAATTTCTGTATCAATTTACCTTATCAAGATAATGCCATTTTATTATCTTGTCATCTTGAAATATTTAAATGCCCTGTGATGTATTCAGATTTACAGCACTACACATGAATTACCCTGGACACAACATTTGTAATCTCTTACTATCTCTCACCCCAATTGGAATATCTTCAGATCAGATACAATGATCTATATCAAGGCAAAGCATCATAGACTGTGTTATTCATTTGTTCTGAATGCTAATGAAAATGATTGATTTATGTTTTTTATTAAAACATTGCTATTATTTAAATAAAGAAGTTGAAACAAGCAGGCAAGACTCAAGATGTAATCTAGAGTCATTGGATGAATTCTGGAGCCCACTCCATAGGAATGCTAGTTATTTTGTGTGTTTTGTTGTTATTATTATTGTCATGGGCTTGAACTCAGGTCCTGGGCTTAAGGTTAGCACTTTATCTCTTTGAGCCATAGTTCTACTTCTGGTTTCTAAGTAGTTAATTGGAGATAAGAGTCTCACAGGGATGTTTTTATCCAAACTGGCTTTGAACCATAATCCTCTGACCTCAACCACCTGAGTAGCTAGAATTAGAGGCATGAGTCCTAAGTTTGAGTCCTAGCTCTAGATCTACCCTGTACTCCTGATTCAAGAGCAAATCATGTGACTTGTAGGTCTCATTTTTCCTTCTAAAGTATGGGATTTGATCACAATATCAACTTTATAAGGCTATCATAAGAACAAAGGTGATATTACTATAAGGCACACATCAGAGTAGGCCTGGTATGTAGAAAGCTCACAGGATGTCAGTTATCTATCATCTTTTGGTTTTGCTTTTTACTGTTAAGGCTGACAAGTGCTTTATTCAGGTAGATAAAAATCACTATTGTCCATAATCTCAGGCACACAAAATGTAGCTCCACGGTCTTCTTTGCTTAGGAATGGGCAGGGTGGAGGACTGGGAATCAAGAGCTGGACACCAATCCTGAATTCTGCCCCAATGTTTTAGTAGGCAGGACACAGAGATACTCTAGGAGTTCTTCAGTATCTTCAGAATGCAATTTGTAGAGACTAAAGAAGTAGACTTGTCTTTGTTGGCATCTATCCAAAATTCCAAAGAAAATGATGACTGTTAAAAGTTAACCACAGTCTCGCCACATCAGCCCAACATTTTATAGGTTCAAAATAGTCACTTATGTTAAATTTCTGAGCTGCGAGTTTCTTGAAAATGAAAGGTATAGATAAAAAAGAACTGCTGCTTCAGATCGAGTCTCTCATATTCTGCTTGCTACTCTCATTCTGCTCATAGTCATAACTAGCACTTATTCTATGAGTATTAATTGAATCAGGGGCCTGATTCACAGGCAGATAAGTTAGACGAGGGAACAATGTATAATCTATGCTTAATCATTACAGGAACAAAATAAGATGAAGAACAGAGTATTGCACGATTATGGACAGGCAATGGTTTGAATGTTCTCCATGAAGCATGTTTGGGAACTCCGTTCCCTATACAACAGACACGGGAGAGTCAAGGCCTCATGAGAGGCGTTTAACTCATGACATTCCCCCACAGCTGAATGAATTCATGTCTTTATGAGACTTGGGGACTGCTCACTCTCCCTTTCTTTGGCCCTTCCCCCTTTTCCTGTGGGATTATGCAGCATGACCACCCACCAGATGACCATATCATGTTTGAGATACAGATAGAAGGAGTCACATTTCTTATGCAAATATTCTAGTCCCACCTATTCAGTTACAATAGCAGAAAATAGGCAAGAATGGAAGGAAACATGTGGATCCCTCTAAAATACATGCTGAATTCTAAATGCCTACAAGTGGTGGTCCTCTGGGGTCTGGCCTTGGGGAGGGGATGGATGAGGTGATGAATGGGGCTTCAGGAAGGTGATAATCACCCTCAGAGAAAGGGGCTGGGATGTATTCACTCTCTTCCTATCACGTGAGGATGCTGAGAGAATTTGGAAGTCTGCCATCACTGTGGTGTCCCCGACCTTGGTCCTCCTGGCCCACACTACCCTAGGAAATAAATTCTCCTGCCTACAAACAATCCTGTCTGCATTATTTCTTTGTTGTGGCAGTCTGAATTGAATTGAACAAGCCTCATATCTGAAGTTACTCAGTGACAGTAAAAGAAACCGTTAGAAGCAAGCCTTCAGCATGAAGCAGGCACAAAGGGTCAGTACTTGTGGTAGAGAAAAATAATATTCCCTTTGTCCAGCTCCAAAGTGGAAGTTCTAGGCTGGACAGAGGTGATGTACTGCCAGACTTTCGCTTGCTCTCATGAATATGTAAGTTCAGGAGTTAGGGCTGCGCTTTTATTTCGTGGTAATGTACTTGCTTGGTATGCGTAAGGTCTTCAGTTCAATTCCAGGAAAACACACACACCCACACATACTGGGGAATGGGACTGAGCACTTCCTCAGGGTCCGACTTCTTGCCACATACAACACACTCTCTCTAAGTAAATGGAAACATAACCACAGCAAAAGATCAGGATTTGAGAAAAACCACCTTATCAGCTCCAGGAATCAATGGTTCAGTGGAGACCTACACAGACACAGCATGTCTCAAGTTCCAGGGAATTGAAAACAAAGTCAACATCCATCCTGTCCCTTCCTTCAAGCAATTCAGGCCTGTATAAGGGTAAAATGTGTGGAGAGAGAGGGGAGGCGAAAATCATACACATAAAAAGTCCTTATTTCACAGCACAATCAGGGCAGTGGGAGGGGCCAGGCTGCCAGTTGGTAAGACACAAAATTTTCAAGGAAAAGTTGAGGTGAAGATATGAGATATGAGTTATCTCTTAAAGTGATACTATCTTCCTCGACTCACATTGGACTAGGAAAGGCAAGGTGCTGGGAATGAGGGAAGGACAGGAAGCAGCGTGCCTACCCTGGAATGTTCTAGATTGTTCTAGAATGTTCTAGATTGTTCTGCATCCACCAGATGTGAGACCTGAGGAGCGCTAACTTGTGAAGCACCAGTTCCAGGCCCAGCATGGAGGATACTGCTGTGTAGACTCCCTGGATGAGGACCTCAGATTTCTTGCTCTTCTCTCACTTTTCCAAGACCATTGAGACATTAATAAAGTCAACATACATGTCAAAGCCTACAATCTTTTCAATCTATACCATGACTCCTGAAGAAAGAGTTTTCAGAGGTATCTCATCTCCATCCCTTTGGCCAATCAAATTGTGTTGGTGCTGTGCCAATCACATTTATGTCTCCAACAAACTAGTATGAAGCCTTAGGCCTGGTTTCTTATTCCAAATTGGCCCAAATCAGCGGATTCGTAAGTGTTCACGGTGTAAATGAGTAGGGCTTATGGTTTGGATAAGTGTCCAGGGCTTGTGTGTTAAAGACTGTGCACTACTGGGAAGCAGGGAGCCTTTTGGAGGGGGCAGGACCTAGTAGGAGGTTGTCGGTTAGTGCAGGGTATGCCTTTGGAGGGGAGTGTGGAAGCCTTGTCTTATCTTCTTCCCTTTGCTTTTCAACTGTCATGAAGCAATCAGCTTCCTCTGCCTTGAGATTTTATCACGATGGACAATCTCCCTCCACAGGCACAAAGATGACAGGACACTTGACCATGAAGTGAAATCTCCAGGACAGTGAGCCCAAATAAACCTTTCTTCTCTTTAAGTTGCTTCATCTCTGGCATTTTGTTGCCATCCAAGAAAGCCAACTCCCACAGTCGATTTGGCCAAAGAAGGCTCTGATGACTGGTGCTGACATTTCTAGACTGGCTTTGCTTAGTCTCCCCTCAAACGTTTAGATCTGCAGAGAGAAACTTTTAATACTCTACATCAATCACTAGCTTGAGCTCTGAAGAAGACTTCTTCCAATTACCCTACATCTTCTTTCCCCTCACTGAAACACGAGCAAACGCAGTGGTGTGCAGAAGTGCCTGCCACTGACTGGTACGGTGGCCAGGCCTTCTCAGTGCGTGGTCTTCGGGCCTTATCCTCCTCGAGGAGCCCCCACCCCCACCCCCCACCCCTGTGAAAGGGGAGAGGTGGCTAGAGAAACAGTCACCTCCACAAGGAGTTGAAAGAGACTGTGGACAGACACAAACTGGACAACTCAGTGGAGACCAAGAAGGAAATGTGCGTCATTTGCTCCATGAAGAAGATGCCCAGGGCACGTTCAGAGGTCTGCAGAGGACAAGAACAAAGTTCAACACTCTGACATGAAATCCAGGCTGTTGTACACACAAGGCAGAAATAAATAAATAGCATGGTAAGAGCTTAGGGTTAAATCCCTGGGCTTAAATCCTGCCTTAGTTCAGTGCCCTTGGAAATACTGTTCTTCTCGCTCTGGACTTTAGCCTGCCCATCAAGAAAGAGAAGCCTTTCTAGGGTGGTTGTAAGAATTAAACAAAGTCTCACAGGCCTACCTGACCCAGTAACAGGGTCTCAGTGACATCCATGCAGAAATTTGTACTGTGATGATAGACATGAGCTTAAAGGAGAGAAAGAAATGAGTAATAGTTCAGGTTTTATAACAACTAGTCTGGGCTGCTAAAATAATTGCTATGAATACAGAAAGGAAAGGCAACTTTCCAAAATGTGCCACATTTGAAAAAGATGGTCTTCAGCAAAGGCGCAAAACAGTGACCATACTGATAGCTCTGCAGAGAGACAGATGACAAAGGAAAAGATGAATAAAAAGCATAAAGTAGCTCTTAATTTTGTGTTTTTACTTCAAGGACAGCTATTAGGAGGTGATCAGCCTTTATCAGAGAACCTTAAAGAACTATTCAGGTAAAGAGGGGCAGCCAGGGCCGACAATCTTGAACACAGGTTTCCTTAAAACAGCATGGCCCGGTCCTTTGCCTGAGTATGTGACCAGGCTCTGTGTGCAAGGCTGGCTGAGGACAATGGCCCTGAGCAGGTATTTCCAAGGCTGGCCAAGGGCTGATGCACAGATTGGCCCTGCTGAGCATGCCCAGGAAAGAACAGAGTCCAAGTGACCCTTGCTCTTACCAAGAGGACATTTTCTCATATTATCTCCCTTATAAGGTGACAAAGGATAGCTGCCCTCTTGAATTCTGGGAAATTTTAAGCTTAAAGCATCAGCCTTTCCCTCCAAGCCTGACGATTCTATTCACACTAATAGGACTTTGGCTTCCCAAGGACCACCACCAGGCCCTGGCTTCCATCTTGCCACACTTCATCTATCCACAACTGTGCTCCTATACCCTGAAACAGGCACAGGGGTCAGGAGTCTCTTCTCAAGCTCTTGGAGAACATTTCTCCTGGAAGATGTAACCAAGGCAACAGAAATGACAGCCACATCACCTGTGTGATGTGATGTTCTAGCCGCATGGGGTGGGGGCAGAGTCAGGACAGGCTCGGATTAAGCTAGTCTGAGCTGAGTCCTGCATCTCCGTACTTCCTCCTTGTCGCTTGTCCAGTCTGGGTCTCTCTGGAGGGACAATGAGGGGTCAATGTAGGTATGTAGTACAGAATGTAGTGTGAGGTCTGAGGCTGGGATGGTTAGAATGGGAGAGACACCACTGAGCTTAGAGCTTATTGCTACCTTCACTCAGAGTACAAAACAGTGAGTGAAGAATTTGCTTAAGCACACCCACTGTGTGCTTAAATGTCGGAAAGTCACCACTAAGCACATTGCTGCATTTAATACTACTAAAAGACTTGATAAGATGAAAGGTATTAAGTTTCATGATGTTTTCATTCAGCAGTAATTGCTAAAGTGTCAACAGTCAACCAGGTATTGATTTTGATTGAATTCAAATTCAAGTGATATAGGCCAATTCTCCAAATTCCTATAAGACAATCACCTGGAATGAATTAAATATGAAATATAGGCCTATATATAAGAGATGATTAAAACTGTGGAAGAATACTTGAGGTTCACAGAGCTTCTGAACTTGCTCAAGGTGACACCAGCTCGAAGCATGTGGCCGGGACAAGATCTCTTCTGTGTCTGAGAGTCCTGCACTTATGCCTCAATGCTACGAGAGGATGAAATAGGGATCTTATTAGCTCCAGATTTTCCAAAGATTTCTCAGGCCATCCACAGAGATGAATGTAGAGAAATACTGCCGATTGCAAACAACTGCAAGAGTTACAGAGCAGGAGAAGAGAAAACAAGGGCGAGCAGGGAGAAAAAAGATTGGTATGTTAGCTGCAGACACCAAAAAAAGAGAGAATTAGGAAGCGCAACAGGATCTATCTCAACAGCAATGTACACATACATGACTCATAGCTGCTCCAAGACAAGAGGGATTGACTCAGAGTTAACATATCTTATTCACTCTCCGCTTTCATTTTCAAACTGTTCCTGACTCAGTTCCCTAGTCTCTTTATAGTTTACTTTTGAACATGTGACCTGATTTTTTGGGGGGTGGGGTGGGGAAGTAATGGGAAAGTTTTCTAGAGGTTAAAAGGCACGGGATCCCTAACTTAGTCTCTTGCTACAGTACAGCAGAGTGAGGAGTCCATCTGTCTGGGGACGTAGTGGTGTTTATTACCAGTGGTGTGTTTATGGGGGAAGATGTTAAGGCTCGGCCAGAAGAATCACGTGGACAAAAGATGGTTCACAGTTAGAACCAAGATGATACTCTTTCTCTGCTTTTCCATTGAAATAAGACTTCCCAGCCAGAGAAACCAAAACTTACTATAAACTGCCACGGTAGAGGTGTGGACTATGTACGAGGCTCTCAAATGGGTGCTTTGCATGCATTACAAAATAGCATTCTCAGGCCAGTAGTCCCTGAGCGACTATTCCTGCCTTCCACAGATAATGCTATTAAGTGTCATCGTTTCTCCGGTGTCCCATACATTAAATAATGCACTTTTTTTGGTAACTGCTGAACTCAAGGCCGACACTCTCCCCGGTGTTGTCTGCTCAAGGCCAGTACTCTACGGCTTAAGCCACACCTCCGCTTCCAGCTCTTTGGTGGTACTTCATTGGAGATAAGAGTCCCACAGATTGATCTTCCTAGGCTGATAGTATGAAATGGTGATCCTCAGACCTCAGCCTCCTGAGTAGCTAAGATCACAGGTGTGAGCCACCAGTGCCTGGCTGTACGTCTTTTCTGACTGTGAACATCCTCCTAAAGCCTGTGTCACTGTGAACTCTCAACTCCTTGGGGGAATATACCTTTGTCCCCACAGAATGGCTAATAAAAATGAGGCCCTGGCCCAGAAGCAAACAGTTCAAAGACAGCATGAAGATGGAGATAGGAGAGACAGGAGCGAGGAAACCAACTCACAGGGAGGAATAAGACAGCGGAGTTGTCACCGTGAAACTCCCTAAAGTGAGAGTCAAAGTTTAACAAGTAGAAAATTAAAATCAAAGGCCAGCCCTTCATCTAATCAGAGGACGGCTCGGGGCACGGCGGTCGGTCCCTCCACAAGATGGCAGTCTGTCCCCTTGTCTCGTGATTTTAGCTGAGATTTTGTGCTGTCACAGCTCAGGGAGGAAGATACAAGCAGGCTTCCTTGGCCTGTGTCTCATTCCCTCTCCTTCCCAGTTTGACGATGACAGCTTTTAGGTCTTTTCTTCAGGTCACACACAGGAAGCTGTGGGACGGGCGAGGGAGTGGCGTTCATCTAAATGACCGCATGGGACTTGGCTAGGGGCTGCTGCGGCTGCTGGGTGAGAAAAGGTCACTGGGCGCCAGGCCTGCACAGTCATTTTGTCTACTTTCATCTTTTTTTTTCTCCCTCTTACCCCTCATCCTCTCCTCCTTCCATTTCCCTCCCTGTACTTTGTGACCCTTGAATCACTTCATTCTGCATTTCTGTGCAGCTGTATCTCAAAGGTCACTTGAAATATAAATGCAGAATAAAGAAACACAGCCGGGCGCTGGTGGCTCACGCCTGTAATCCTAGTTACTCTAGAGGCTGAGACCTGAGGATTGTGGTTCAAAGCCAGCCCAGGCAAGGAAAGTCCATGAGACCCTTTTTTCCAATGAACCATCAGAAAACCGGAAGTGGCGCTGTAGCTCAAATGGTAGAGCACTCGCCTTGAGCTGAAGAGCTGAGGGACAGCGCCCAGGAGCAGAGAAAAACAAAGAATGTAAAAATCACTCTCCAAGGAGCTGAGGAGCCGATTCCTCTGGCTCGATGAGCCTTTGTGCCAAGGAGATGTCTTCCTGCCTTTACCCTGGTCCCTATTCCATGAACACACAGGTTAAACGACCAGTTGTAAGTATTACACGCCACAGACACTGGTGCGTGCGGCCTGAGTACCACCTTACTATGGAAGAATCCATATGACTTGGCTTTGGAACCCACACACTGGACAGAATTGGTGTTTGTTTAATTCTCTACACGCTACTGCCTGCAGATGAAATCCAGGACTTTGACAGGCATCTTCAGAATATGCAGCCATCTGAGGGAGATCTCCGACTTGGGTTATAACCCAAGGTCATGAAGACAGTCTAGTGCTTGGACATAGAACAGTTCTAGGTGTGGGCTTTGAGCTCACAAACCCCTCCTTCCACATCCTCGGTGGTGTCCTTGTGCGGGGCTTCCTCTTTCTGATTCCGGATCTACAGTGATGAGCTCCAAGTGATAGTTATGCATTGACTATAGCATCCCTGAGCTCCAGCACCTCTCTGATGGCCTTGCAGGTGGACATACTTTCTTCCCAGGATGTAGAGAATCATCTGCCTCATGATTTCATAGCCTGGGAGAAAGACTGGCTCACTTATGAAATACAGAGCAAGATCTGCTTTCTTCTTTTTTAGCAAATAAATAAGCTCTCCTCGCTCTGACTGTTTTGTTTAGCTCACCAGGGAAAATAACACATCTCTTTCTTCTTGGACCATTCCCTCAGGCTAAATCATTTCACCTTGGAGATTACAGTGTAATCCTTTTTCTTAACTTCCTGGGGTTCTAGGATTTTCAGAAAAGCCATCTCTCAGAATGGTTGTGAGAAAAATAGGGGTAGTTGATAAAAAAATACAGGATAAACAATTACAATTAAATGGCAGATGATCACCACCTATATTTTGTTTGTGGGGAGGGAGGTGTCTAGGGTTTGGCTTGGGGGGGAGGTAGAGGAGCTGGGTTGGAACACAAAACCTTATGCACGCTCAGCACATTCTCTACCTACCCATGCTAGGCTAAACTTACCCTAGCCCTAAATGAATCATTTCTTGCTATGTATTTTCTAGAGTATGCCTAAACTATTACCTGCTGCATGTTTCAAATGGAACTTGAATTGGATGTCCTATCTTTTTAGTGGCTAAGTCCAGCAACTTTCTACAAGGAAAAGGGAACACTGGACATTGGGAAAGGCATTTTTGATTGGTAAAGCTTTTTGATTTTCAGTAAAAAGCTGAGAAATTACAACCTGTGAGGGAGGTTGTATCTCAACCAATAAGAAGGACCCAGGCCAGAAATGCAAATAAGTATGATCTGAAATACAATGTGTTTTTTTTTCTTGGATAAGAATAATTCCAAAATTGAATCCCCGGAATCAGTAACAGATACCTTGTCTTTCACGTCTCTCTAGGCAGGGAGAGCACTGTTCTGAGGAGCAATGGCAGTTTCCCCTAGGAGCCTCCCATCCTCCTGCTGCTGACGCTCCTGAAGTATTTATTTTTTCTGAGCAGTCAGGCAAGCATGCCTTTTCATTTCAGCTCCATCTGCAATCACCTTTCCCTCACTCTATTTTAACTGCTGATATAGGACTTTGATTTACTCTCCTAAACTAAAGAATGAAGACATTTACATAAAACAACCTACTGCAGGGCGTCGATGTACTGAATCTGCAGGAATTCTCAGGGAAATTCGACAAGAAGTAAAATGCTGAAATGGAAGTTCTGGATGGATAAAAGGAGACGTGAATGTTTTAAATGTAAGTGTATTTCTTCGCTTATAGGCAATGTGGGCCACTCAGTCATTTCTCTCGGGCTGTAATAATCTCCATCTCCGGCTATCTGTTCAATGCAGGGAGAGAATCCTGGCTGTACATCCAGTACCTGCCACCTTCATCCTGGAAATCTAAGAAACAGTGCTCTACCTTCAGACTTCAGTTTCCTTAAATATAAAATCAAAATGCTAAAGAGCTCCCCATCCATTTATGTAGGACTGGGTATGTGAGAAAGAGGACACAGTCTATGTGAAAGTAAAGAATTATCATCCCTCCATTTTTCTCATGCCAGGGTGCTTTGGTATGGCCAAGATCTATCCAGCAGAGGCCTTAGGATTAAAGGTCATCACTCAGCCAAGAGGGTCACACTGGAAGTCTTCAAAATAGCTTCATCAGTTTTCTAGGGTGGAGCGCCATACAAGTCTTGACTACGGCTAACCATTCTTGTTTGAATTTTCTGAATGAACCTCTCTCTTAACATTTCTTCCCCCACGAAGCCCTCCATAATTCTGCCTGTTTCTTTTCTAAACGACATGAAAGCAGATGTGCTGTGCTAGGCACCAAACCAAACATACACGTCTAGCTCTTTGTGTCATGAAGAGCATCTCCCTGGGTGAGGGAGCATCTTGGAGTAAGCAACTGGGTAAATCAAGCAGCGATGTAACTGCAGATAGACATTCACTCTTCACAACAATGTCCAGCGGTTCTACTGTGAAATAGGATGGAGAAAGGGGTTCATTCCTGGGAGAGCCAACTGGTGAACACTATGCTTTCTTCACCTTGTTAACTGCTTGCTAATTTATCTGATCACACCTAATCTATAAATTCGCCAAGAACAAGGAAGAGCTAGTGTTTAATTCCCTCGGGCAGGTGCCCCTGCCAACAAAAGTCAATAGCTGTCCAAAGCTGGGCAGACTTGATGCCCAGTACCTCTGTCTCCAAGGGCACAAGGAAACTTCCTAACACTTAGCACACATTTGTGAAATACTTTTTTTGTTTTTCCACAAAATGGAACTCTGTATTAGCAGCACATATAATTACTAGGTAGAGAAATAACAGCTTCAAGGAAATGTGTACTGGTGATGAAATGCAGACACAAAACAAGTGGAGAAAAGAAAACTATCCCCTCCTCCCACATGCAATAGGTACCAAATTAGCCCGAAAGTTCTCTAAGGGAACCCCACTGCATCCCATTTTGAACACAACTTAGTCATCCGATGGCCTGTGTGCATGTGTTAATGCCTTCCGTGCCGGTCTGGAGTTTCCTTGAGGACCTGCACTTGATTACTTTGATCCATCATTGTGTTCTCACGCTGAAGGGGGCTGCCTGCGGCAAGCTGGCTGTCTAACAAATGTGTTCAACGGTCGCTTTCATAAAAATTGGGGGGAAAGGGTTAGGCAGGCCAGTATCAGGGACAGACTCACAACTGTAGCTCCCAGGCTGGAATCAAGCCTCCACACTCCCACATCAACAAACATGGTTTATGAAAGACAGGGACATTTGTCAGGCTCATGGTTCCTAGCTCCTCAAGGGGCTGAGATCTGAGGATCACAGTTTCAAGACAGCCAGGGCAGAAAAGTCCAGGAGACTCTTATCGCTAATCAACCAACAAGAAAGCAGGAAGTGGAGCTGTGGTGCAGGGGGGTAGAGCACTAGCAAGAGTGTGAGGCCTTGAGTTTGAGCCCCAGTGTGATGCGTACACATGCCTGTGTGCATGTGTGAGATTCAGGAGACTCGGTCACCTGTACGATCACACACACACACACACACACACACACACACGACAGTGGAACCTCTCACTTCAGTCACATCACCTGAGACTGGACTGGGTGCATACCCCCGGCTCACTGCCTAAGCTTCCCACCTCCTATGATGACATTTCGTATCCCCTTCCTCTGATTTATTCTTTCAACCTTAGAACATTATTGTCTAACTAAAAGAGATTTTATTTGTCTTCTGTTTTGTTTTGCCTTGTTGTTCCTCCTGTCTGCTAGGCAATAAGCACAAGGGCAAGGAATTCCATCTGTTTTATTCCCTACTGTGCCACCAGCGAGCAGAACAATACTTGGTACACGGCTAGAACTCAATAAACATGTGTTAAAGGAGTAAATGTGATCTCCGTAACTGCTTGCTGAGACAGGAACATGAGGTCTCCCAGTTGGGCTAAAGCAGACATACAGGTCACCGCTACTGGCCTGGCAGGATCGTACAGGTGACCGAGTCTCCTGAATCTCACACTGCAAACCAACATCCTTTCCATCCTCAGACACTGTGGGCCTGTGGAATAGGACTGGGACCAAAGATATATTCTAGCGGGGCATCCGCATAGTGCCATTTAGCAAGAACTATCTTAGCTGTTAGCACTTTAGAAGTCAGTAGATTCTATATAAAACTGAACTTGAATTCGATGTTGGACACTACGTAAGTAAAAACCTGGCTAGGTCAGGTCCGGCCTTGAGTCACACCTACAACCCTTTTTCTGCTAGTTCTGAACTTCCTTGTTCACTTTCCTTACAGGCTTCTGCTCGGAGCAGTGGCTGAAGTCATTAGAGTTTGCGACCCCTGCTGGAAAGTTACCAGAAAGCATGCAATATGTAGAAAAAATATTAAAGAAAATACGTCCACTGGGATCCATTTCCGTGATGTTCACGCTATGCCTTGGAAGAATAATGTATTCATTTTTCAAGACTTCTCATGGTAGCACATAACTATTGACAAGCTATCGCCCAGTAAATATTATTCTAATGGCCTGGAGTAGCTATGAACGGAATTCCCTGTGGATTGCGGGAGCCGAGAAGGCTTCAGGCTGGAGGCAGTCCTGAAGATGGATTGCAGGGATCCTGTGCACCAGCTGTTAGAGTGCTGCCTACCTCTGACCAAACAGGAATTGTCTTGAAGTCTGTGGGTTACCTCTAGTCCCCAACCCTGAGTGAGATGCTGAAAAGGCAGGGTTGGAACATCAGAAGCAATAAAAGGAACCTGGCTCTGGAGATCATGGCATGATGGTACCAAAGGAATGGTTCCACTGGGAATGTGTCTGGGGACATCCATGCTACTGATGACGCTAGTCACTTCAACCCTGACCCAAGGTGATAAATAAACACTTACCTATCTCTATGTCCTTTGGCTAATCCCTCCAGATGCTGGGCCCCAGGTGAGATCATTTAATTCAGCCTGAGTTTAGGGATGGAAGATCTGGATAAGGAGAAAGAACCCATCTCCCATGGAGCTCTTCTGTCCCTAACAAGAGTGTAATTCCCTCTCAATGTGATGCTTGGTTGCGGGGTACCTCCTACCTACCTACAGAGAAGGATGTGAAGTGGCCTTAGAAGGAAAGGCATGACAAATACTAACAGGGGACAGACAGATTTGAAATCCAATCTGGAACCCTTTGTACCTTTAGAAAAAAGTAATAAAGCTTTCCAATTTGCAGATTCCCAGTCTTTGAAATACAAATGATGCCATCTGCTTTCAGTTCCATCATTCATTCATTTTCCCAGACTCATTTGTCAGACAACTATTCAATGCTCGGTACTGAGCTGCATTCTGAGACAAAGTCTGAAAAACTCCCAAGGTGAAAAAGAGAGTCAGTGCTCTAGGCTAGGACAGTTTTACAGGAGAGTAACCCAGGCTGCCTCACCAAAAAACTGGTCATGGCTCAACTATCTGTAACTTCTTTCCTTTTAAATGATGCAATACCAAGACCCTCCCTGCAAACAGACTTTCTAAAGACAGATACGACATAAGTTAAAAAGAAAAACTCTAAAAATTAACTGCGATCTTGCAAACAAAATACTACTAATTCTGAGAAGCAATGTAGCCCAGTGGTTAATAATTCATATAAGATAAACCCTAGAAGAAAGGGAGCCAAGCCTGGGGGAAGTTCCTGTGATCCCGGACTCTACTTGTAGGTAAAGGCCGGAGGATAGCAACTTCAAGGCCAGCAAGAAGTTGAATGTATCACCTTATTCCAGTACTTACAGTAAACCTATCTTTAAGAGCTCAAAATGTAAAAGAAAGCAGGAAGGAAGAAAGGAAGAGTAAAAAGGGAAGTTCAAGGCCAGCCTGGACAAAATCCTATCTCAAGGACAAAATACAATCAGAAGGGCTGGGGGCCTGGTTTGACTGATGGAGTACTAGTTTGCTCACTTTCTCCTAACAATCCATCAACCTCTATTTTGCAGCGAGGAAATCTGAGGCTGAGAGAGGGGAAACAATTTGCCTGAAGTCCAGGGAAAAGAATCTGGCTGATACCCAGCGAGCAGCCTCTTGCCTTCTCTGCCAAGAAAGGCAGCGGAGATGGAAAGAACTCAGTTATGTAGCTGGGCTGAGGGAAGACGATAATCGAAAACCTATGCCGAAACAGCCCTGGGTGTTCTCCAACCCACCTAGAAAGTTACTGACTTCTGTGGTAACTGGAAATAACTCCATTTTCCATGAAGGAGAGTCCAGACAATGTCACTCTCCACAAGTGTCTCACCCATAACCCAGGCTTTAGTGCAGGCCCTGGCACAGATGCCTAAATACCCCTAGCAAACACAAGCTCAGTGCAACCAGAACCCCTACATATTTGACTATCCCTCCTTCCAAACTCCCAGCATGCACTGCTGTTGGTCCTCCTGATCGGCAGGTGGTACCAGGAGTAGAAGCTGTGGTCTCGGACATGCAGTACACAGAAGATGACATATCACCCACCTTCGAAGCCCCTCTGGAGTTTACCACCCACACTTAATTCAAACCAAGAAAAGCTTTCATATGGCATTTCCTTTCGGAGAGCACCTGGCATTTTCCCCCGGTAGAAATATTACTCCTTTCCACCACAAAAGCACAATTCTCAGCTACATTATTGAGGCCCAGAAAGACAAAAAACAAAACAAAACAAAATCCCTTTCCCTTTAACAGGTGATACTAAACAAATACACTGCGCCAGGCACTTCCAGGAGTGGAGAATAACATTGCATATTTCAATACTCCAGCAGCACAGAGCCCTCGATTTGTCCAAACTCCCATGTGCATGTTTAAAGCACCATTTTCTCACCAGCTTCCCCATTAAAACTCTCCCCTCTTAAAGCTAGAGTCCATGGTACACCCAGCAGCTTCGCAGTGCACCTGCAGCCCAGAATCAGGGCTCAGCCATCGTCAGGAAGGATCTTCTCACTGTGCTGCGGGTGTAATTAGCTGCTCTGACTTCAGAGTGCTTATCATGAAGTTGTCTTTCCCTGTCAAACTCCACTGCAAGAGTTCGGTGGGTAATTGAAGACCCAGCCAGGCTCTTTTAGAAGCAGACCATTCCCTGGCTAGTCCCTGGGGGAGGGGGGGGTCTTACATAATACAAAGGTCCATTTCCATATATTATTTCTCTGACTCTGTGGTGGGAGAATCCAAGCACTGGAAATACAAAGGAAAGAGTAGTGCAGAGGTTTGTGGCGGAAGCATTTGTCTCCCGGAATTTCTAATTGCACCCACTGTCACTGCTGCTTCTCAGCGAGCAGGAACAATTCAGACAGCCAAAGGATGCGCTTTAGAAATGCTGAGGCAGAAGCTGGGTTATCTCGCCCTGCTTTAAAAAAAAATTAAATATAGAATTCCTTGAATTAACCCTTGGATGGAGGCTGGCAATTGCATTTCCACAAAATCAGGAGAGATCTGACTGCAATGCCAGGAGCCAGGCAGTCCGAAGGATCCCGTCTGCAGCCCAGCTGTGGTCAGATCACCTGGACAAGCACCCAGGGCCCAAGCATGTGGGGACTGGGCCTGGGGACCAGCTCCCTGGACCGGTGGCAGGAGGCACAGCTAATGCTCACGGAGCAAAGGGGAGCTACGGGTGCACACCCAAGTCTTTGCCCCTTGGCCTGCTACTCCTAGTGGCTCAAAGAACAGGCTTCTGGGAGCAGATTCTGAAGAGTCGATTTAGAGTCCGCCTTCTCAGGATCTCCCCCACACCCCCAAACATGTTGGCATTAAGTTGTGGCTGAAAATAGCCAGGGATAACGCGAGGAGAAAGGGAGGAGCGAGTCTCCTGTAAGGCAAGAGGAGGGTACGAGGATTCTACAAAGTGCTGTGTGGAGGAGGGTGGAGGTGGGCTACAAGGCTCAGGTAGCCTTTCGGGGCGGGTGTGCGGGGTGCGAGCTCTAAGCCAGCCCAGCCATCCATCCATCTGCAGCCAGCATGGGGCTCACGCTCCAGCTTCTGCCGCCCGCCCTTGGCCTGAGCCAGCAGGCAGGCTGGACCCGATGCACGCGGGAGCCGCCGCGCGGGCCCGATACCCAAAGCAGCCCTGAGCACCCCAGGTTCGCGTCCAGCCACCACTCAACCCCATTCCCATGCACTACCCACAGGACCCGCAAGAGACACCGAGGGAGCGAGGGAAAAGTTACAAGTCCATAAAAAATGAAATAAAATCCACTCCCCCCCCACCCCCCCCCCCCCCCCCACCCCCAAAAAAAAAACCCCCCCCCCCCCCCCCCAGCCGCGTGTTACTGCTTCGGGGAAGGAAGCTCACCGCCGTCCCGCCGTCACCCCGATCTCTTTCCGATCGGCACTCCCCCACCCCGTCCCTTGGGGGGTTGATGCTCTGTCTCCCAACCGCAGGCAAAGTTTAGCCAGACCCCAGGCTCGCCCACCCCGGGGTGCCCCGCGGGCCAGGACACGACCCCAGATGCCCGCCCCGGGTGGAGGACGCGGGGCTGCAGCCTGGCGCGCGCGGCCCCGCCGGGGACCCCGACCATCCATCCACAGTTCGGAACTCGGCCACGCCGCCGTCCGGAGGATCCCAGAGCCGAGGGGGACGCGCGGGGGTGGGGGACGCAGGTGGGTACACCGGAGGGCTC
>NW_012267224.1:675991-732617 GCF_000151885.1 Dipodomys ordii
ATCAAGCCCGGGAGGCGAAGCCAGCGGGGCCGAGGGGTGGGGAGGGGTGGGCGAACTTCTAGGTCTGCGCTGCTGACCGGGAACAAATATCCCACAGGAGGGCGTCCGGCTTGGAGCTCATCCGTTTCCCCACCGCCCAGCTCCGCAAGGTCCCCAAGCCCCGCGTCCCCGCCGCGTCTCCTCCCCGCAGGTGACCCCCCTTAGCGCGCCGATGCCGCCCCACGGTGCCCGCAGCCCGGCGCTCCCGCGCCCAGCCCCGGTCTGTCCTTGGGGAGAGCCCGTGCCAACTTAGCCGGGGACACAGAGAGAGAGAGAGAGAGAGAGAGAGAGAGAGAGAGAGAGAGAGGAGCAGAGAAGCGAGGGCCAGGGCAGCTCAGCTCGCCCGGGCGCTCACGCGCAAGGATTGCACACCATCAACCCTGCAAGGGAAGGACGCCTTCCCGCTGCTCCGCCCCGGTCCCGGGCTCCGAGGGACCGGGCAGCTCACCTTAAGATGAGGGAGAGTCCACTTGGAATCTCCTTGGAGAAACTGACCTGGGCCCAAGCAAGTCGCCCTCCAAGTCAAGAGGTCATTCGCCGTGAAACATGAAACAAATGTTCTGAAACTTCCTTTAGAGGAGATGTCGATCATTTCCACTATCTTTAATATTGGAAGAGAAATAGTGGCCATTTACATTTTTTTTTAAAGAACGAATATTCTCCCATCTCAGGGAAGGTTTCTATCGCAAATTAACCCCTTAACTCCTGCAAAGATTAGCCTTCATCTTTGTAGAAGATGAAGTACTGCCTGGTACTGCTATTTTCTGGCTTAGAAGAGTCAAGAAACATCTTGCTGGTCTAGATCTCAGCCTTTCTTTTCTTTCTTTTTTTAAATACGCCTTTAGGAGTTTTAATGGCCCTGGATAGTTCTCTGAGTCAGAGTGATATTCACAAGTCCATTTAAGACTAGGTCCATTTAAGAAATTGAACGTCACTTTAAAGCTGCACTGTGACAGCCTTAGCATTTAAGCTTATATGAGATGTAAAAGTGCTCCCCCATTCTGTGACGCTGAGAAAAATCACGGAGAGGTTGTTGGGGGTCAAAGGGAGGTCTAAGATAAAGCTCTGCCAGTTTTGGTAGCCTTAACTTCTACCAGTGGCCAATGCACGGAAGATCATGGGGTTGAACCTCTGTACTGGCAATTGATTACTTTTTCTAAAGCGCTCAAAAGTGGTTTGGTGCCTACAGGGGGAACTGCACAACTCATTTGTGACAGGGAGGTGAGCAACGATTCTATTTGTACCCTGGAAGCCAAAGGCAGTGACAAGAATCTGCAAGAAAATAGAATCCTAGGCTCCAGCTCTGAATCTCTGCTAGTTAAAGTCATTTGCAGAAGTGACCTCCGGGCCCCTTTGCATCAGTAATCAATATCCTTATACTTTAGATGAATAAAAAATGTCCACAGACTATTTTTCCCCTTATTTAGCCTTATGTCTCTGCTTAGACATTTGCCAGATTTTCTAAGATCTTCTAAACATCGTCCCTAAATCCTTCAGGGCATGCATAGGTCTTGCTCCTTAGTAACTCTCTTAGTACTAGAATTTAGTTCTACTCTAAATCAACATTGTATGAAAATAAAATCTTCTCAGGGAAGTATCTATTATCTATTATATGTATATAATGTACATGTATATAATATATGCACATATATGCATATAAACTATAATATATGTATATATGTTCATGTATATGTATATATACATATATACATAAAGATTTGGTTTCTTTAAGGTGTGTTGGTTTGTTAAGGTCAAATGCATTTCTATGTCAGAATTGTGGGTGTTTGCATAGAGGTTCCTAGAAGATATGGTAGTCAGCCAGAAAAGTAGCTGTAACTGTAGTTGTGTCTCTCAAAGCAGTGTCATCATATCTGTGCCACCAGTACTGAAGCTATTAGAATATTTAATGAGCACCTACTCTGAAGAAGAACTAAAAAAAATTACACTGTGGCCAGTACCTGAAGGAAGCATAGAATATTGTCTTGACAGAAACAAGGCCTATAATCCAGCCTACCTTTCCCAGAGCTCACTGATTCTGGTTAAGGTTTAGATATTGTTTGTACAAGATGCAAAGTCAAGCAATGGAAAAGAAACAAAAGCAATCGACCCATGAGTTGGCTCAATAATTTGCAATAATAGCAGCTAAGGGAGAGCCAAGATGCCTGTCATAGGTAATGTGCAAAATGAATTCTGTAAGCTGCATCTAAGCTTATAGCTACCATTTTGGGAAAGAGTATTTCTCAGTTTAACCAACAAGAGCCTTAGTTTTACTGCAGTTGGGTAACTTTTCAAGGTGACATTCTAATAAGAGGTCTTTCTTACCCAGTCTTAGAAAGTATTAGGCTTACACTTTCCCAGTTTATAACGGAGAGAGTTCAATGGAGTGCCAGAGGAGGAAGCAATTTATCCAGAGCAGCTCCTCTTTTAGTGAAAATGGGACTCCTGGTTTAGTGCTCTTTGTAATTAAATAGTTTGCTATGCTTGCTGTTGTTGGCTTTGGTTATTCTTTCCTCTCAGTATGTGAGGGGAGAGGGAGACCAAGAGGAGGGGAGGCAGGGAGAGAGAAAAGAGCAAGCTTGCTTAATTCTGAAGACTCTCTCTACCTGGGTTGGACTTCAGGGAGCTTTACTTGTAACTTCTGTCTACTGGTCTGCCCTGTATAGCCTCTCCTCTCAAAATGGCAGTTTGAATGTTTCAGGTTAATAGGATGAATATTAAGAAGTCCAATGGGACTCTTTACAAGCAGAGGAAATTGGGATCAGGTTAAAAATCCAATTTTAATAAACTTTCCAAGTCCTGATTTAGATGATGTGCTAATGGCTGTTCTTGCCGAATCACCTTAAAAGTCAAATGTATTTTTAAAAGGTCCTCTTTGTACGAGAAGCTTGATGGATATTGCTTAATTGTGCATTGTGCATTCCTGTCTTCGTAGACAAAGATCGTCTGTAAGATTGAAGAGAGCTGATAGGCTCAATGCTGTCCAAAGAGCTGGTTGGGGAGAGGGGAAGATGTTGGGTTTGCAAGATAATTTCACTGCTTTTGACCAAAACAAAGAAAGCATGATTACACTGTGTGAAAATGGTATCCTCAAATAACTCCACTAATTTGATTGTGCTTAGGTCTAGAATTGCTTCTGTTTCTTTTGATTTGCTAATTAGCCAGAGCTACCAGCCTGTGAGAGAGCCTGGGGAAGTTACACCCACAAACTGAGAAGGCTTGGGGGTCCTTCCAACCCAGCTGACCCATCCCATCCCTCCCTCCCACACACACCCTTCCCAGCTCACAAGTGATCTAATGAGTGTGCAAACAATCCAGACATATAGAAGTGAATTATTTGGTGATATGTTTTTCTTCCTGAAAACCTGATTTTTGTTTCCTATGTGCCCCATACCAGATTGATTCTTGTGTGTGTGTGTGTGTGTGTGTGTGCATGCACACACGTGTGTTTATATGATTGCGATTTTTGCCTACATAGGTCCTTTTATTCACTTTTATTCACATACTGCTGTGACTTACCTGGAAATGGTTTCCATACCATCCCCTCACAAGCATTTACTTATTAAAGAATTTGTCTCCAGTGTCAGGAAAAGAGACAGAAACTCAAAGAGTTGAAGCCTTGGTTTGTTGGCTGTATTTAGGTGGTTCTTTTGTGACCCGTAGGTCTTGGGAATTCTCCTGAGAAAGCAGTTGTAAAAGCAGGAAGCTTGTCCCTACCTACTTTCTGGTTCCTGATGTTTAGCCTTTTGCTGGCTTCCAGGATTGCAAAGCATCATGGGTTGGTAGAGCCAAGGGGGAACTCCTAAGGGAACTGCATCGTGCCATTTACAATGAAGAGGTAACTAAGCCTTCTTAGGGATAAGTTAACCTACCTCTGCTATTTTGTTATGTTGAAGAGAAGTTAGCTCTAAGGCACACACAGACACTCACAGTTGGAATTATCCTTGATGATTGCAATGGAGTAAGAAGGACAATATTATTCCTTTTTAAATTTAGATGTTTTCCTTAACCTCTAATTTTACCTTATTTTTCTTCTGATTGTCAAAGAAATTTAAAATATCTTACAGCCTTCCAAAGCACCACAGACTCTAGGCACTGAGCCTCTAGCTTCTAATGCTAAAGTTGGCATGGTGATATTACTGAGTATGCGTGCTTCACTGGCTCAGGTACAGTCTGTTAAAAACAACTTCACACAAATAGCCTATAGTCCATTTGTTGTATTGGATAACAAGTAAAGACAACGTGTTGCTTTTATTTCTGAACCTCTGTCAAAATTTGTCCCAAATTACATACATTAGTGCTACAAAAAAAAAATTGCAATATTGTAGACTTGGAGCGGTCCTCTGGTTGAAGCGATTAAATCCTGCTGAGCGCCAGCATGCCTTCCCAGGCAATGGCAAATGGAGGTACTCTCTTTGATTTTAGGTTTGCCGGGGACCAAAGCTGCCTGATCCTCTGATGAGTAGTGCTTGATGATTTTCTCTTTGAGACCCCATTGAAAGATAATGGAGGAATCACTGTCTCCAGGGAAAGGGAAGAGAGTTATCTTCTCTCTGTCTCCCTGAAGCCCAGGGAGTTAGCAGAACCAATTTTAACAGGCTACCTCCTTTCTTGCAGCCTGTGATGGGTACACAGATGGAGTCCTATGGAGAAGAATGAACTCCTTTGCTGCAGGAACTCACAGATCTGCATCTTCCATCTGATGATGCTGGTGTGCTTCTGGTTCTGTAGATGAGGAAGGCCAAAGGAATGCTGGGATTTCTCTGGTCCTCTCTCACTTTACTCTGAACTCTCAGCTTCAAGCAGCCTGTGGTGTTTTACTGTCTCTCTCGTCACTGGGCCCCCAGTAAAGTTCTCTAAATGTGGCTCCATTGATCTTCCAGACGACAGTGCTACTTTCTGCCTTGTCAACTTTGCTTGGATTCCAGATTTAAAACAGAAGAGAAGCCACATGAACTGGAGTTCTCTTCTCCTACACCTTTAAAAATACTTTTCTTATGAAAGAGTGGACAATGACACTTAGGAAAGCTAGCTCTGTCCCTTCCTCCTTTGTGGTGGTAATAAATGTTCACCGAATGCTTTGAAGCTCTGGCAATTGGCTCCTAGAAAAACAAACCAAAACTCCAAACCAATAATATATTACATTAAAAATTATCAAGTGAGCTGGTGTGTGACTCCAGTGATAGAGACCCTGCCTTGCAAGCCGGCGGGTCTGAATTCAATCTCCAGGATTGCTGAATAAATAAATAAAAGAAAATAGAATTGAAACAATATGAAATACAATAGTCAAGTTAATATAGTTCAGTACATGGACATCATATTTATTGTAAATGAGTGGAAAATGGCTTTTTCGCACTAAATTAGGAAAGTCCATCAGACAGTTTGTATAGTGAGTGACAAGTGCTTAGATATTGTATAAATCATGGCATTTATTGAGTACTGCACATGCATTCTCCTTTTATCACATTGTGCCTAGAAACAGAGAGAAGGTAAAGTTCAAGTCTGTGTTTTCCAGCATGCAGTAGCAGTACTGGATGAGAAGCCGGTCAAAGTCAAAGCCTTTCATTCTCTCGTATCTGCCTGTATACACATCATAAAACGAGAAAGAAGACCATAGTGTATTTCATGTTACCCTTTCAAATGAAGAGGAGAATTGAATTCTTCTCCATGCCTTCCAAATGTACTTACATTGGAGGAATATAACTACCCATACGGTATTTAAATCCAATATTCATGATTTTGTTATAATTGTATTGAGTAAACTAATTGGCGAAAGAAAATGCTAAGCTTAAAAGCTCAGTTCTCGAGGTAATTGTGTTTCTCTCTCCACCTATAATTAGCCTTTAACTATGAAAGCTATTATGGCTTTGTATTTTCCAGGCAAACCCTAGTGGACATTGAACCCCTTGGTTCCAAGTGGGGCTGCAGATCTCAAGCTTCTGTGTGAATGGTCATTTATTCCCTCCAGCATTCCTTAACTCTGGCTCTTAAGCTCTGCCCTGCATAGGAGAGGGTAGGGCTCAACCCTGGAGACTGAGCCACTCCCAGTACCCCTGCGGGCATGGAGCTAGGCATCAGATTGGTGTTTGTGCGTTGTCTGCAGGATAGAATGTCCTTCACCCTCTCTCCTTCCCTCTCTGGAGTCAGCCTGCCTTCATGGATTCACCTTTTCCTGGAGAGCCAGTTTTCACTTGCGTAGAACATTGTCTGCTTAGGGAAACAGGAGTGTATTTATTGACAAATGTGGGAAGGATGACGGTAGATGCTCCCATCAGCCCTGTCCTTCACCCTTGGGGAGATAGTGTTCAGCTGGGAGAGCTTTGCCACTTCCTCTCTGGGCCATTTCCCCGGATGAGAAAGCTCCTCCTAGTCTAGGGTAAGTGTGCTTAGCTCTCACATTCAGATAGCTGTTCTCTTGGCTCTCCCATAGTGACATGCTTCAGTAACCAGGGGTATACTTATCTCTCCTCTTGCTGTGCAGGGAAGAGGAGGGTCGTTTACTGAGACTGATTTAGACCCACAGTTTATGTGCTTGTGTGATTCCTCTCTGTCATGCCTCCTTATTCATTTCTTTCTTGTCCCCCATCAGCACTCATTATGCACTGTCCTGTTCCCTAATAGATATCACAGCCATGGCTTTCCTGGGGACTGCTGTAAATCTACTGTCTCCATAGCCCATTGCTGTTTGAGCTCTGGTTCTGCTTGGGGAGACAATAGGAAGTGAACCTCCCACAAATAGTCAATAGACTTCATTAATGTTTAGAGGGCAGGTTTCAAGATTGGATGCCTGGGATTCAGATCCCAGCTCTGTAATATCTTCCTTCCTTCCTCCCTGCCTTCCTGCCTGCCTTTCTTCCTTCCTTCCTTCCTTTTTTTCCTTATCACTCTTTACTTTATTACCGTCTTTCCTTCTTTTCCCTTTTTATTTATTTATTTTTTTTCATTTCTATGGTACTTAGCATCAGACCCAGGGCCTTGTGAATGCTAAGCATACTATAAGCAACCTCTGAGCTGCAACCCTCATTTCTAAATATCAGTTCCAGACTCCATAAAATGGGTGGAAAACAGGACGTCTTTCTCCTGGTATTGGACATTGGCGAATGTGTACACACTGAATACATGTGCACTATTAGACCTTATCCTCCCAAGAAAGTACAAATAAAAATCCTCTCCGGTCTCTTCATCAGTACTAAAGAACTCTGAATTTCAGAACCTGTAAGTGATGCATTTCTCCAAAGAGACAGCATCTCTTCCAGAGGTCATTCATGCTTGAAAAATCATCGTAGAAAAGGGAAGATCTCAAGGAACAAGATTTGGGGATCAAACTGCACAGATCCTTTCTGAACCTTCTTTCTTTCTGAATAAAATAAACACCGTGGTTCCTTTGCCTCATTCAGTATTTAGAGAGGTGAGAAAAAATAGTTCAACCAAGAGCCATGCACAGTGCACAACACTCATTTTGAATGAGTCAATATAGGGAATATTCTTTTAAGCACTGATTTTTAAGAGGTGCCATTCACCAGATCTGCTGATATCCTCTGCACTGATTTGCTTTTGCCTACAAAGCAAATGACCCTGAACGTGGACAGCAGGAAGGAGAATTCTTCCAGAGGGAACCGAACAACTGGTCTGTTTGCTTCAAGGCCAGGTGATGTTCTTGTACAGGGTCCATTCCTTTCTAACCTTGTCTGCACTCCACTCACAGTGACCACATACTGCTTTTGCTGGGACAGAGACAATTCCCCATGGCTCCTCCTTCTCCTTCACTCTTGATGGAGACAGAGCAGTGGCTCTTGGAAGATGTCCACATGCTACTCGCTGAACCTATGAATATGTTACCTCACATGGTTTATACGTTAAGCTATACACTTTCCTAATTCCTATGAACCATAAAGTGTGATTGTATTTACAGACGGGGCCTTGGTAGAGGTGACGATGATAAGGTGATGGCCCCAATCAAATATAACTGGTAGAAGGAAGTTGATATGAAGGTAAATACAGAGAGAGAAGACAGTCAACACACAGAGGAAAACTGGGCATCTACAAACCTAAAGGAGACATGATACAGATCCTTCTGCTGCTCCTCAGAGGGAATCTGCAGGCCACTTCATCTTGGACTTTGGGGCCTCTCAAAGCATGAGATGATAGTTTTGTTATTTAAGCCATCTCATATGTGGTACTTCAGAAAATCCTTTCGCCTCATGTGACAGTAAACATAGACTTGCTGGTCTTTACCACAATCAAGGACATAGACTTGACAAAGCATGTTTTTACCTCCGTGTGCTGATCTTGTCCTTTTTGCATATGGGCTACTATTTATAGTGTCTAATCTTAGTGTATTTTAAAATGATATTCTAAACAGTGATTATACTAAACACCTGTGCTAATATTTCAATTGAGGTAATAGTAGTACAAAATCTATCTGTTATACATTGATGTATAACTGTCCCCGAAGTTCATGCCTTAAAGTAACTTATATGTGTTATCCAATTTGCCTCTGAGCATGGCTCAGTGGAGTCCGCTGGGTGTCCTTGGTTTGTACTCAAGCAGGGATTGGCTTCTCTGTGGGGGAGGATCTGCTTCCAAGTCCAGTCACCTGGCAACTGGGATTTGTTGTTTTGCATGTTGTTGGACTAAAGGCCAGAGTACCTTGCAAGAGATTTCAGAGTTCACCTCCATGCTGCAAAGTCTCCTAATGGAGGGTGCATAACATGGTAGTTGACCCATTGTGATGATCAGGTGACACAACAAAAGAAGACGTCAAGGTTGGCACCCCTGTATTTGGGTCACCTAGCATCAGAGGCAACAGCTTGTCACACCTGCTATTTCCTGTGGTCTGGAAGTAGGTACCAAGTCCCCTTCACAGTGCAGGGGAAGCAGTTCTTTATGAGCATAAATATAATGGGGGTGGATTCCTGGGGGCTGTGATTCCTGACACAGGAGGAATCCAAGAACAAGCATATGAAACATGAGCACCATATTGGCTGATTGGATAACAACAGTGGTAAGATGATTTGTTCTTCACTTTCTTCAATGTGAAAGCAACATTGCTGAGATAAACAACATAAAGTAAGAGATCTATCTTTGGTTCATAGTTTTGGCAATTCCAGTCCTTGTTACTTGGTTCTGTTGTTCTGGACTTTGAGGCCAATTGTGGTGATACGATATTGTGGAGAAGGAGGAAGAGCTTCACCTCATGGTGGACAGGAAGCAGGATGCAGAAGGGACAGAAGATCAGGAATTACCTTCAGAGTTCTGCCTGTCAGTGATACATTTCTTTCACAGGCCACATCTCCTTAAGTTCCCAGAACCTCCTGACACAGCGACACTAGCTGGGGACAAAGCAAGTGCTTAAAACATGAGCCCGTGGAGACATTTCATATTAAACAAAGAACAGACACCCCCAGTCATACAACTCCAGATTTCATGAACATTAAGTGCTTGAAAAAAATAAAACTGAAGGTCAATGAAATACATTATTTCTAAAAAAAAAAAATCTTTGAAACCATGCTCAAGTCATGTTTTGGGTGTACTTATACATTCTTTTCTTATGACTTTCATGTTAGTTTCACATCCTGTATTTTGATAAAGAATATTCTAATAGAAAGTAGAAAGATAGAAATCATGACTCAAAGATTGAGGCACTTATTGATTAATAAATTATTTGATGACTAAAAGATGGTGATTATTAAACTAGGGATAGGCACCAACCTGAAAATATTGGTTACAGTCAAGGAAATAAGACGAGTGTAGGGAGTCTCTTTTCCAATGTCTGGTCCAGGGGAGTGAGGCTTCACAAAGGAGAGCAAGCTCCAGAAGCACGGCCTCAGTTTCAACACAGGAAGGTCAAATGATGAAATTCTTACTGTGTACCACCAGTAATGAGGCCTGAGAGAATGAAAAGGCCTGAGAGAATGAAACAGCATCAGCATCTACCAGCTCAGAAGTATAGAGGGGACGGTACGTCGCTTTCAGATATACATAGGTCAGCATCTGAGGGTTAGGCTGAATGTTTAAAGTGCATGCTTGTCTCATTATAAAGTAATCGCTGTTTATTATAGCTAATGGGAAAAATGATATAAAATTAGAAATAAAGCCAGAAAAAAATAATTCCACTACCCACAGGCAATTCCTAGATTAAGACTGAGCATATAATGAGATGAAATGAAAAAAAGGAAATTGAAATGTTGGTTTGTTGTATAGAGTATGTACAAGTCTTTAACATTTAAAGTAGTTTATGTTTAACTTTATTAAATGTAATGCTTACTAAAGATCTAGATTTCCAATTTCTTTGGAAGAGTTGAAATTAGGGACAGGGTTTTACATTAAAAATCAATTAGTGATATTTTAATATTTGCTTTATGAAGAAAATAAATTAAAAATTCACATGTATTCACTTGGTGACTGGACAAAAATATAATTCAATCCATCCTTCACATAATTAACAAAAAGGTTGTTTTGGTAGTAATAGGGATTAAACTCAAGGCCTCACCCTTGCTAGAAAAGTTCTTCAACACTTGAGCTACAGCCCCAGTTGTTTGGCATTTAGTTCATTTTTCAGACAGGGTCTCATGTTTTGTTCTGATAGCCTTCACACACAATCCTCCCACTTCTCCATCTGAGTAGCTGGGATTACAGGTGTGTGCCACCACAGTCAACCGCTGTGTTGGTCCAATTCTTGAAGCAAGATGAAGAAATTGGTTCAAGGAGTGCAATCCAGACAAGCTGGAGGACACTGATGTCACTCTGGGAGGTCTTTGTGCCTTCTTCCTTCCCCAAAGTCAGCCCATCTTGAGTCTTAAAACTACAGTTTAATTTTGTAAACTTTGGAACTTTATTTTTTTTCTTTTTTAAGTACCACAAATTAATTGTAAAAAAGTGTATTATTGTGATATTATTAACTTACATATAATGTACTTTGGTCAAATTCACTCCATTTATATTACTTTTTCTTAATCATCCTTTGCCTCCCTCCCCATTATTTTAAATGTGATCATTATTTTAAATGTGTCCTTCTGTCTTAGTCCTTTTGTTCAATATTGTTTATAAGGTTTATCCATGTTGTTGGATGTGGTTCCAGCTCATTTGTAGTTTTAAATAATATTTATTTAAATATTTATTTAAATCTGATAAACATCTTTAGCTGTCCTTCTGTGGATAGCATTTATATTGTTTCTGGGTTAGGATGTTCACTAATTTTTCTTCTGTGGATATTGCTGTGTGTATATTGTTGCTGCAGAATGGCTACCATTCATATTTGGTGACCATTCCAAGTGAAGTTGTTGCAGCTTAGGACTTGTACATTCTGCTAAAGCAGAATTGTTTCCCCATGATCTTGGCCCAGTTCACACTCCATCACTGGGGAGTTGCTCTGCTTCTTTGTCAGCACTTGGAAGTATCCATCCATTTGGTGACAGCCACTCTTGACTGAGGGGTTGGGTACCATTTTGATTTTAACTTGAATATTTGTGATGCAAATCAGATTGAACCTTTCTTTTTTTCTTTGGATATCCTCTTTTTAGGGAAGCCTATTTGTGTGTTTTGTTCCTTTTTCTATTGATTATTGTTGTCTTCTATTTTTTCTTTCTAGACGGTCTTTATATATGTGGGGCAAGTCATTGTGCTTCAGTATTCATGTTTATGGAATGAGAAGGGGGAATAAAGCCCATATAATATGATGTCATTATGGGAATTTTATGACACAAAAGCAGGCAATTTCTGCAGCCATATGTAACACACACAGAGTGTTCAATGCTATTATCATTAGCCAACATCATCTGCCTTCCACTAGCAGGTCTAACTTGGCCTCATAGAATCTTTGCCCATTCAGACTCATCGGCCTTACCATCCTTGTGTCCACCCTGGGCCTGAATGCCAAGTTTAGGAGCAAACACGGTTGTAACTTTATTGCTTATACAGCACTATTTTTTTAACCTATTAAAATCCTCCCAGGAGAGTAAGGCAGTTTTCTAGCTGGGGAAGCTTCATTCTCACAGGCATTGGGTGGTGAAGTTGGTGTCTAGTGCTTGTTCCAAGAAGAGTCTAAAACAAGTGGTTCTACCTGGAGAAAGAAGAACACAGAGCAAAATAAAGCAAAAAGAAATGCTCCTGGAAATAAAATACATTAAAAATTAAAATATACACAATATGAGCAATGAAATATTTTAGGTTAAGTATTCGTTCTTGCCTTTTCAAGCTTTCTGTGGTTTCCTGGCCATATTTTTTTAAGGGGGATAATAAAATTTTCTTCTGTCCTATTGGGACTTGCCTTGTTCCTGGTGGTCAGAGAATAAAAATGTCTTATAAACAAACAAAATAAACAAATCTTAGTCTGATTTTTCTCCCTACATCTGTGGAATTTTCACAGATAAATGAATTCTTTTAGGGGGAGAGAAACATAAGGAGTTCCTTTAATTTATGCGTTTGCTACCTAAAATGAAAATCATTCATTTATTATTTCTTGTAGAGAACAGCTACTAATATCTTGCTTCTAGCTCCCTTAATTAAATTTAACTTCTATTTTTTCTCTTGACTTACACTTTTTCCTTCTTGGATTAACCTCACTCTTCATAGTTGTAACTTTTGAACTGTTAAATTTCATTACATTATATGAAATCTGTAGATTTCTCTCCCCAAGTGGAACGTTGATTGTTTTTTCTACTCGCTTCTCTCCCACACAAAGGGAATGATTTCACTTTGACCACAGATATCAGATAGATCAATGCTCCTATGGAAATGCAGTATCATATATAATCAATAAATATGAGAATGGAAATTTTTGAAAGCAAGATTGGTCTAAGACTGTCAACTTTGGCTGTCTCTACCTTCCAAAGTCTTGCTACCTCTTCCACAAAATCTCCCAAAACTTCTGAGGGAAAAGGATAGTTTGAACTTTCAATTACCATAGCCCACTTCTGCCCACTCTTCCCTGTGGAAGGCTGGACATAATTGTCCATTGTAATGTGACTTCCGGGCTTCCTTGTGGTGACACTGGGATTCTCAGCCCTTGATACTGGGCTTAGCCATTGACCTGCTTCAGGCAAGGGAGTGAGCAGATTAACCTTATGTGGATGAAGAGATTCAAAGGCTTTACAAGTACTCTCTAGCTCTCTCACCTCTCTTCTATCCTGAGTTCCTTCAGGTTCTCTGGATGCAAAGTCACAGGCGACATGATCCAGAAATAATTATGAGATTGGAAGGCTGGCTAATTTAGCACTTAACACTTTTATTAGACTCATTTGTTTACCTGTCTTCTTCAAGGTATGTTTATTGGAGTTAGGGGATGAACGTTTGTTGGACATTTGCTTAGTTTGGTGCTTGGCACACACAAAGAACTAGTAAATATCTGTGGCATAAGTGAATGACTCAGTGAAGACCTCCTACTGGAAATGGTTTCATCCTGGGCAGATGCCTGATCCTTCAGTACTTCCACTCTGGCTTTGACTTTGATCTCTTGGGCTCATATAAAACCATCTAATTATTCATTGCTGTGACAGAGCTTTAGCATTGGAAAATAACATGGCTGTCCATTTTGGGATTTTGTCTTTTCAGATTATGTATTCTCAGTCCTTCTCCATTGTGTGATCTCCCATGTTCTCAGTTGCTGAAGCTTCTCCTTGGCAGATGCTCTAATTGACCCATATCCCCCTTAGCATGTGCTGTCAGAGAAGAAGAAAGAAAAGAAGGGTCATCTCCTCCTCCCTCTAGTCAGATTCTACTGCATCTAACACAGCCCACAATTGCCTTTGCTATTCTTGGCAGCCACATCATGCTGCTGACTCACAGAGTCAACCAAATCCCTTAAGCCTTATTCACAAGCCTTTATTACCCAGCCTTGTCTCAACTTGTGTGGTAAATTTAGGGGACTGAAATGTTGAGCCTTCTGTTTTCCTCTGTTACATTATTCACCTCACTTTCGTCAAGGTTGTGGTTTCTGTCTATTTGGGGCAAGAAAAGCTTTTATTTCTGGGGGAAAATAATTCAGCTAAGAGAAAACATATAAGAGAAATAACCTTGTCCCATTCACTTGATGCATCCCAGTGTCTCATACAGTAGCCTGTTGTTAATACTTTAAGAGCACTCTTTGCCAGTGCTGTAGACTCTGTGCTTAAGAGGAACAGGAGAGTAGCTTTGATATGCTGATTTCATGCAAGAGTAAGTCCTACCAAGACAGACAGACTCTGATCCTTGATCTGATTCCAAAGAATGGTGCCCTGTCATAATCACCTCTGCTTGAGTGTGAATGTGTCCTCATAGTTTGCTTCTAACCAATGCAATTGCATAACCTGTGATTAGATTGCAGGAAATCTTAGCATTATTTTATTAGGTGACTCCTTGACTGAGGAGGCTTCTAGCACACAGATAGCAAGAAGCTGAGGCCCTCACTCTGACACCTTGCAAGAAGCAACATGCTGGCAGTACTGGCAAGGCCGGGAAGAGGAGGATTTTGCAGTCACTCCTTGAAGCGATACTGCACTCCTACCTGACACTTTGATTGACGCTTTCTGATGAGAGTTCGAAACAGGATCTAGCAAAGCCTGGTATTGGCTCCTGCCCCTAAGAAATCATCACAAAACAAGTGGATGCTTTTTTTTTTTAAAGCTGCTAAGTGGCTGTAAATTGTTGTCCATCAATCTGTAGCTACAATGCCGTGTAAGCAAATGGTAGGAAACACTTATATGATGTAATTATAGAATAGTTATAGTTAATGTGTTTTAGACGAAGTCTAGTATTCCCCTAGACTAACTTCCTGTTAAGCTGTCTCATTCAGAGGTCCTAGATTTCATCTTTTCCTGACTTTTGAACCTCTTGGTTCTGTACTCAACTCTGAATATTTCCGTTTTGTCCTATACTGACCTTTTAATTTTTATTTTCCATTGGTGTTGTGTTTCCCAGGATGAATTTCCTTCTTGCTTCTGTGATGTGCGTATTTCCTAGGTCTGGCTCTCCCAGACGAGAAGCAGCTAGCTCTCGAGGTACCACAAATAACATGAGTGCCCAAACAATAGTAGACCTTGGTCACCTGAAGCCTGATTGTATTTTCCACTTGACTTTCTGTGCTGCTTGAGTTATGCCTCAGCGTAGACATTTTTCACTTCATTTTATCTTTTAGATACTGTCTCACACTTTGGATTTTGATCCCCCTACCTATATCTTCTATCTAGCTGAGATTACAGATGTAAACTATTATCTCTGCCTTGTTTGTGGAGATGGGGTCTTACTAAATTTTGTCTGGGTTTGGGCTATGATCCTTCCCACCTTCACCTCCCAAGAGGCTGGGTTGACAGGTATATAACACCATGTGTGGTTTTCTTTTTCTTTTTCCAACTGAACGTGATCGTTATTGTCATAGGAAAATTTAGTGCCCATATAAAAATGGAACTCATATTGGAGGTTGGTCTAGAGTTAATTTCATATATGTATTGATGTTTCTTTGGTGAATGACCCCAGGCCATGATTGGTAAGTTCTGGGAAAATGTTTAACTTCATAAACCTAGTTTAAATTCTGCTTGTCATCTCTGAAGGACCCTGAGGCCTGAGGAAGGAGCTGAAGACTCATTCTTTATATCTGAACCATCTATGTGTATACATAGCTGAGCTTATTAGAGAAAGGCAATTGCTAGATTCTTTTTGTCCTAATGGACTTGAAGACTGTACATGTAGATTAACTGAGAAATTAGGCCCCAAACATCTTTATGATTAAAAAAAGAAATCTTAGTGATATGGGCCCCCTTCTACACTTGACCTTTCAGTTAATGAACCCAAACACATCGTGTCATGCCAATGGCTGGCTTGAGGACTTGGGAGTCATCTGATGGGACTGAGTTAATGGTCATACAGATCCTTACTTTTGATGACAGGAAGGTGGAACTCAGAAAGGCTTAATGGATGGAACAAATTCACGCAGATAATTAATGGCAGCATCTAGGCTTGATCTCAGACAAGGTAGCTATGTTTGTGTGTGTGTGTGTGTGTGTGTGTGTGTGTGTGTGTGTGTGTGTGTGTGGTGGCTTTTTTTGTAAGGCCATGGAGAAATTGTAAAGTCAGTCACTTTGTTAGGAGAAGAAATAAGTTATAACACAAGGCTGGAGCTGAGAAGGCAGGCTCCTGATCCAGGAAGAACCATTCTCTATCTTCTTGTCTAGACTTGGAGGCGTCCAGCTACCAGGCAAGGATGAAAATAGCGTTTGCTAAGTTAAGGGAGAACAGGACCTCGGAGGACCAGGAGTCAGACTTGACCCCATTTCCCTGAAGCTCCGACGTGAATAGAGCTGGACTCCTGGATGACGCATGGATATTATAGAACTGTTTATTTCTTCGTTTCTGCTCTTCAGCATTTAGCAAAAGGTCTATTGATTTTCATTATTTTTAATTCCAGCCTCGCCTCAGCTCTGCACTGGGGAGGTAATAGAAAGGTCTTTTCTGGCTGGCTGGAGTGTTGGAGGAAGATGATTATACCCTCTGAGGCCAGCAGCATGATGAGGCTTGGAGTCAGAGGGAGATGCAGAGTGAAGGAAAATCTGAGGTCAGAGCTTCAGAATCTAGCGTTTCTTTCTCCCAGACAACCTTCTTTCTGGCACCGATTCTGGATAGATTGGTCATAACTTTTGCTTACAATTTGCTTAAGGGCTTAAGCACAAGGTCCCTTTTGTCATCAAGCCCTGTGGTTCAGGATGGTATTATGTCTCATCGGAAGATAAATACCTGATGGGGATGATTTAAAAGGAAAAAAATATACTTGTTTTGGGTCTTGGCGTCAGCAGCCTTCTTTCTGGTCTAATCTCCCTGACAACTTCCTCCTGTGTGTCTCCCTAATCTAATTGTTCTTCTTTTACCCGGCTGCAGTCATTCTCACTGTTCATCTTCCCATCCCCTTCTGTCCCCTGATTACCAGTTCTGTGCTTAAAAATTGTTCTTAGGGGATTTAGTTCATGGTTGGCTGGATTCATTGTTTCTCATCCTGAGAAGATGCAGACTATCATGGTAGTGAAGGTATGCATCCCAGAAAACTCACCTTATCTCATAATACCTGAGGGGGGGCAATCTTCAAAATGATACCCCAGTAATCCACTTCCTCAAATTCAGCCCTGCCTCATAGCATCTACCATTCTATCACCTCCCAATAATGACATAAAATTATGAACCTGCCAGTGGATTACTCCACTGATGACACCACAGTCACCATGATCCAATCACTTCCACAAAGCCCCACCTTTGGTTGCCTAGATAACCAGTCTTTCAAGACATGAGAGAGATACTACATATCCATGCCATAACCATCATTTTCCCCTGATGCCCTCTTCTGTGTCCTGTATCCTTTACCTGGACATGCATGTCTTTCCTATCTTAGAGTTATCTGTGAATAAATATTCACCCTAATAGATTATAATCTATCTGAGGGCATGAAAATGATCAGTT
The DNA here is from genome assembly GCF_000151885.1 of Dipodomys ordii. Lineage (NCBI taxonomy): Eukaryota > Metazoa > Chordata > Mammalia > Rodentia > Heteromyidae > Dipodomys > Dipodomys ordii. The sequence goes on from NW_012267224.1 coordinate 693,446, forward strand.
TCACTTTATACAATTCACCTCCTTTATCCCCAACTTCAGTTTTTTAAAGTTTTGATTTAACAGTATTAGCTGCATAAGAAGTATGCATTCTGATGCCAGGCTCAGGATGCTGAGATTTGGAGCATCTGCCAATTTGGACAGAAAGCCTGTGAGACAGAATCTCATAATCACTCTGTCTACAATTAACCCCAAAGAAAAGGCCAGCAGGGAGAGATTGCTCAAGAAGTAGAGAGCTATCTGTGAGCAAGTAAATTAAAGGAATGTGAGACTCCATCTCCAAATAACTGACAAAAAGGTAGGCTGGAGGTATGGATCAAATGATATTGAATCAGCTGAGCAAGAATACCAAGCAAGCATATGGCTCTCTGAACTCAGACCCTGGTATAAGCAGAACGAAAGGAGAAAGGAAGAAAGAAAGAAAGAAAGGTAGGAAGAAAGAAAGAGAAAAAAGAAAGAAGAAAGTAAAAAGAAAGAAAGAAATATAGAAAGAAAGGAAGGAAGAAGAAAGAAGAAAAAGAGAGAAAGAAAAGAAAAGAAAAAAATGTAAAAAAGCATCATGTTAAGCAAGAAGCAGTAACAGGTCTGTTAGGTTGTGACCTTCAAAATCTGACCAGACTTAAAATATGCCTTGTGACTTCGGCCAAGCCACTTAACTTTTCTTTGACAACACTTTCAAATGTGTAAGAAATATTAGGAACGGCTACTCAAAAGGTTAGTGTGTGTTTTAAGGAAGTTAATGGCTTTTGGGTTGTGGTCTAGTGGTAGATTTCTTGCCTAGCAAGCATGAAGGCCTGGGTTTGATTCCTCAGAACCACATCAACAAGTAAAGCCAGAAGTGGTGCTGTGGCTGAAGTGGCAGAACTACCCTTGAGCTAAAGAAGCTCGGGGACAGTGCAGGCCCTGAGTTCAAGCCCCAGGATTGGAAAAAAGAGAAAGAAAGGAAGTTAATGGAAAGCACTTCTTGCAATCCATAATTGGTGTTTTTGGAGCCCTTCTGGAAAGGTAGTTCCTAGGCACAGAACCTGTGGTCTTTCTCCATGCATGGCTTAGATGTGTCTGTCATGATGTCGAGTAAAACCTCCCTCACAGCTGCCCTCTGCAGAACATGCAGACGTTGCTCACTGGGAAGATTCTTAGTTCCAACCCTGAACTTGTTTTTTATCCATAACATTTTGCTTTTATTGCTTGCTTGAATAAAATTACAAATGAAATTTGCCTAAGTTTTTTTTGGTTTTGTTATTTATATTTTTCAATTTTTAATTGTGATTAAGTTATTATATAATTTCCCAAATTTCATAGTATTGTGGGATAGTGATGCTTAGTTAAAGTCACAAACACATTCTAACTTTCATGGGGCAAATTGTCTATTGTGGTCTATAACATTTATGAGTTCTATGAGCTTTGCCATAGTTATTGCTTCCACATTGGGTGATATGTACATTTCTTTTGTTTTGCATAGCGTCAGCTGTTCCCTCTTTCCCGCTTGTTCCCTTCCTCCCATCGCTGCCATTGAGTTGCTTTGTTCATTTTGGTCAATGTCCAGTGCAGCTGATGGGTCCTGCTGTTGTATGTTTTTTCCCTGATTCCCTCTAGTTCTGTGTCGTCTTCCTGGTTTCCCTCTGGTGTGTACATATATGCCATACATGTGATCAGCAGCATGGGGTTATTTCCTAGTGATTCGACCAGATGAGTGGAAGTCCTTTGTTTTTTAAGTCTTGCTAATTTTGTCTTATCACCTTACATTTTGGATTTAACATCCACTTATCAGGGAGACCATGTGCCATTTGTCTCTTTGCTCTTGGCTTACCTTGCTCAACATGATTTCTTCTAGCTCCATCCATTTCCCTGCAAATGCCATTATTTTGTCCTTTCTACTGGCTGCATAATATTCCTCTGTGTATAGATACCATAACTTTTGGATCCATTCATCTCTGGTGGGACATATGAGTTATTTTCATAGCCTGGCTATTGTGAACAGTGCTGCAATAAACATGGAGGTGCATGTGTCCTTGTATACTGGTTCTGGTTCAGGATAGATGCCTAGAAGTGGTATGACTGGGTCATAAGGGAGGTCAATATTTAGCTTTGAGACCCTCCAGATGGCTTTCCAAAGTGCCAACCCTGAACTTCTTTCTGAGTCAGAATCTCCAGGGACAGGGCCTGAGAACACAGATTTTTCAGCCAGTCTGGAGTGAATCTTACCAGGTAGGAGGGATGGAGCTTTGTTGTGGCACTCGGGGTTCCTTGTATGATATTACAGGTGAATATTAGGTAGTCAGAAAACATTTGGAGGAGAAATTTTTACCAAACTGTTCATTCTTTCTGTCCTGAGGAAATGGGCCACATGAATAAGAATAAGAGCTGCAGGAAATGTCCCTCCTGGTGTCTAGATTTCCCTCTTGTGAGTGCTTGCAGACAGGTACAGGTGCAACCTCTGGCTTCACTTCCCTTGTTTTCCTGAGTTTCCATATGATTTTAAAGTGAGAATGTCTTTGAACCTAGGTATCAGTGCGCCCAACAGCGTTATTTCTGCTCCCCTCTCTCCCACAATCTCACACACAGGAGTTCGAGTTACCATTCACCCAGACAAGTAGTCTTTGCTGGCAGAGTTTGTAATCCATGGAGCGGTCTCCAGACCCTTGATTCAAATCAAGCCTGATAGTCTGGCTTGGGAAGAGAATTTGCTGCCAGTAACCGTGAACAGACTCACACAAGCTCAGGTGAACAGGGAGATTCTGGGAAGGGTTCTCTGGGCCCCAGAGGCAGTGGGGCATCACCAGGAAGAACAGTGTGCCCAGGACTGTGGCAAAGGTTACATCCGAGGTGCGCAGTGGTGGGCTGGTGAAGGCAGCCACCTCTGTTCTTACAGTAATGTATCACTCAAGATGCACACCCAGACCGGACTGTCAACCTAATGAGCCTTATCTGTGTGCCAGCTTCCTGTTGACTGAAGGCAGGGCATGAAAAACTATGGGCTGTCTTTTAATTTAATTTATTTTTTAAGGAACAGCAGGGGCCCCTTACCAAATGGTAGTTTAGGAGTTTCTCCGAAGTGAGATTGGGATAATAAAAAGAAAAGACAGGTTGTTGGAGAGCCAGGACCTAGCCTTTAACACTCAAGCCTTTGGTGAAAAGTGTCAGTTCTATCTACGATTCAGTATAATTGTTGCTTAAAATTAATGTGAGGTCTAGGCAAAAGTCTCTTTATCATCGTCTTTCTTTGATTTGCCATCCATTTCCACAACACTTTCTTTGTTGAAAGGCTTTTTTGAAATTTCAAGTGGCCTCTCCCCTCTCCTCTCCTCCTCTCCCTCTCCATAGAACACTCCACACATCTCTAATTCCTATTTTCAGAGCACTAAGGGAATAAAAGTGAGCTCTGTTCCTGGGAGTTGATGGATTAAAGCTACTATGAGGGTTTTTTTGGGGGTTTCTCTCCGCCCTACAGCACACAGGTTTCTACTTTTCAAAGGCCCCTGGAGTTTGAGAGTACTTCTAACATTCAACTCAGAAATTTCCCTTTAATGAAATTATCCAAAAATTTCCAAAGAAGTTTTACGCAGACACTATTCATTCTAGCTTTATGTGTAATGGCTTTCAAATTGGAAAGCCTTTAAACAGGATGGCTAGCTCTGTAGTAGACCAACTTCTTGGCACAAATGCTTTCAAGTCATTTTAATTTTGGGAAATATCTGTTAAAATTGTAATATAAAATCAGTGCATATGGCATTGCATAAAATACAGTTGTATAGAACAAAAGTGCCAATATCTGCAGAGGTAGAAAGCACAAAAGCAACACAAACAACATGATTATGGGGATGGCTTTTTTTTCTTTTTTTGTCAGTCATGGGGCTTGACCTCTGGGCTTGAGCACTATCCTTCAGCCCTTCAGCTCAAGGTGAATGCTCTACCGCTTGAACTACAATGCCACTTTGGGTTTTCTAGTGATTTATTGGAGATAAGAGTCTCACAGACTTTCCTGCCCGGGCTGGCTTTGAACCGTGATCCTCAGATCTCAGCCTCCTGAATAGCTAGGATGACAGGCATGAGCCACAGGTGCCCAGCTGGGGATGGCTTTTGATGACAGGCTTCTTGATTGATTTAAAAATATTTTGGAAGATTTCGCATTTCCAGTATTGTTCACATGGGGTGGGCATCATATCTTTACATCAGAATACCATTGAAACTGATTCCTTCCCCTTGACCCTCCCCCGCTCTCCCTTCCAAGTACCTTTTCCCTGGTGTTCATTTTGTTGAACTTTGACTTTGCCTTTCTAAGGTATTATGGTTTATATTCTTTCCCAAATCTATCATATCTCAGTTGTTACATTTGTGTACACTTGCACACCAGCCAGAATATTTACTTAAATATTTGTAAACGAATCCTAGCTTCCACATATGAGAGAAAACGTGTAACATTTGTCTCTTGGATTTTTCTAATGCTATTTTATTTCACAACTGATCTTAAGGAACCTCTACATAATACGTTAGTTCCTTCTTATTCAAAGCTTCAGCTTCCCGGATTTCAGGCACCTGTATTACGTATGAGTGTGAAATCCCGCAGGTGAATTATTCATAGACTTTGAGTTGTGAGCCATAGTGAGTAATGTGATGGGGGCTTGTAGTGTTCTATTACTTCCTACCTGGGACCATTGTGGGATTTTTTTTGTCCAGTGTTTTCAATCTATGTACACTACCCATGCAGCATTATAACGCTTGTGATCAAGTAACCCTTAAGTACAGACCTGCCTCATTCACTTTGTTAGAGAGGCATGGATGATCTAAGGAGAGGCAGAGAAAGGAAAGCGAGCAAATTATGGCAAGAATCTGAGAAAGCACAGTTACGTAAGTCTAAACTCCATTGCAGTGAATTATAATTGTTTTCTTATTAACTATCATTGATCTCTTCCTTGGTTAAATTTATAAATGAAACTTTACTATAGTTTCATTTAGAAATACGTAAAATAAAAATTATATATGTGTATATATATGTATATATACATATATGTATGTATATATACATATATGTATGTATATATACATATATGTACATAGAGAGAGAGAGAGAGAGAGAGAAAGTAGGAGAGAGAGGGAGAGAGAATTAAGTACTGTTCTTGAGTCTAGGTATCTTCTATCCACTATGATGTGGGAACGATCACTCAAGACTAGTTTATGAGGGTTTAAAGCAAGGTCTGCCTGACCTCCACACCATTGACTAAAGGAAGGAAGACAGAATGAGTTTAGAGAACAAAATACTTTGGAGGCAAAAATATAATCGTTCTGAGGGCCCTGGCACACGTTCCATGGAAACACTCCCATGTGTTCTTTACTAGCAAAATTAAACAAGGCAGTAGAGTTTTGAGAAGATGTATGTCAAAGACTTTTTGATATAGTTGATTAAGTATATTATGTCCTGAGGGACAGATATAAATATGTTGATTTGTTTATTAATGTCATATTTCTTTTTCTTCCAGAAGTAAAGGAAAAGTGAGTTTACATAAAGAGAGTTGATTGATTTTGAGTTTTTTTTAATGGAGTTTAAATGAGAGTAGCTTTGGTCACATGCTTGTAAAATGCAATGCGTAGATCACAAGACCAGCACTACCAGGCTCCCAGCCTCCATCCCAGATTTCTCTGTAGGAATCTGTAGTTTTAACAAGATCATCATGTCATTTACTTGAACACTAAACTTTGAGTAAAACTGTATAAAACAATGAAACTTTTGATGTCTTTAAATACAGCTTTCTGTTGTGATTGTTTTTATTAATACATTTTTATTATTGTGAAAATACCTTACAGAAGGGTTACAATTACATGAGCAAGGTGATGAGTACATTTCTTACCAGGCATTGTTGCCTCCTCCTTTGTTTCCCCTTATTGTTAATTTAAAGTCCATTTATAATAATTCTGGCTATGCAGCTTTTACCCAGTCAACAAAACAAACAAGTTTAGAAACCATTTAATGAATTCAACGTGAAGAATGTAACCCATTTAAAACTTGGGAGAAAATGTTTGAATAGATATTACACAAGATAATTATGATGACTTCTAAGTAAATGACAAGAGGCCGAACATCGTTTGTCATTAGGACAATGCAAGCCAAAGCCACAATGGGATGACAGGACAATCTATTAGAATAAAGATAATAAAGGCTAGCCAGGTGTTTTGAAGCACTAGTGAGGTTGTAGACCAACTGGTCCTCTCATACCTTGTAGGTAGGAATGCAAAATGGCAGTCACTTTGGAAAAATACTGGCAGTTTCTTACAAAGTTAAACTGTCAGCATTGTCATAGTCAACAATCTTATTCCAAGGCATTTACCTATGAAAACATATGCCACTCAAAAGCATGCATCTAAACATTTAGAGCAGTTTCATTGCTAATTATCCCAAACTAGAAAATATTCAAATATCCTCTAATTCACAAATGGGTCAACAAACCCTGGTTTATTTACACAGTATAAAATCCAACAGACTCATTAACAAAGGAAAAAATTATTGATAACACAAAATGGCATAAATGAATTTCTATTCACTCATGGTTGGTGAAACTCTACTTGCATTTCTTTGTCTTTCTGCCAAAGGCAAAGCTATAGGAGTGAAGAGCTAGCAATCGTGGCTGGAGTTCAGGTTCAAGGTAGAGGCAAGAACTTGGGTACAAATGAGAGCAAGTGTTAATGTGTGTTGGGTTATACTCTAAGTGTTTGCCAAAAACCCAACAATTGTGCTTCAAGAAAGTATATTTTAATATATGCAAATCGAAATTAAAACTGTTGAAATCATTTACTGTTGGTAATGTATCCTCTCCACTATTTGGCCATATCAGAGAGAACTCACTGGCTTCAGCAAAGCTAAATGCAACAGATGATGTTACATAAGGACCATTGTGACAATGAGCTTGTGGCCCTTCATCCCTCAGTCCCCTTCCAACCTCATTACCCTGGGCAACTACAGATGGCTTGCTTTGTCTGTCTTCATTCTCCCCCTTGGATGGGGCACTCTTCTCTGAGCTGAGTTCCCTCTTCTGTAAATAAAGCACGACCTGTAAAACACAGGAGAGAATGGGAGCATAAAAATTTGCATACTGTAATTAGACCGCTGCATCATGAGCAGGCTTCCTCTGGTGATGTCAGAAGGGAAACAAAGGTGTGCCGCTGCTGCACAGTCTGCAGTGCGATTGCTGGGAAGTGGAGTGAATAAAGTAGCCCGGGAAGGCCTGTGTCACTCGCAGCTTTCATGCAGGTCCGGGCTGCACAGAGGAAGGGCCAGGTGTCCTCAGCCCAGGCCTTCCTGGATGGTTTGTATCTCAGGGAAGTGAGGTCTTTCCAGTTGGAGCTTCTCCAGACAGCTGTGCAGAGAGAGAGGAGAGCCCGGCTCCTGGTTGCACGGTCACTTCTTCACCATGGAATCCATTTTCCTATCTGAAATGCTGCATAGCCCAGTGGCTAGAGCACTGACTGAAGACTTTGCTGCTAAGCCGTAGGGACCACATCGCCGCTTAATACTCAAATTGGCTTGTCCATTATGCTAGCAGATCATGCGCAGTACAATCTCAGGCAACGCATACTTATAATCAAGGTTGCTGAAGTGCTTTTGCCCAATTTAAACCTTGTAGTTTTCAGGTTTCAATGGGAAAAGAATGGCTGAGGTTGGCTTTTTATTTTATTTTATTTTGGACAGTACTAGAAGAGCTCCCCGATTTATGCACCTTTCTTCCACATTTTTCCTGTGAATGACCTTTGAATCAACCAAGCAGACTTGATTCTGGACCATGTTATTTTACAGTGCTCGGTGCAGAACCCAGGATTTTGGTTCATTCCACACCCCTAGCCTTATTTATTTCTCTTTCTCTCTTTCTCACCTTTCTCCCTCTTTTTCTTTCTCTCTCTGTCTCTTTCTCTCTTTGGTAGTAGGTAGGTGTTGTAACATTTGAGCCATTCCCACAGACCTTCTTCATTTTCATTGCTTTGCAGATAGGGTCTTGTATTTTGGCTCAGACGGTAATCCTCTGACTTAGGGCCTCCTGAAGAGCTGTGATGATGGTCACAGGTTAACACACTTGACTTGTTAACTGGGTTCTCATCATTGTTTTGCCCAAAATGATCTCCAACTGTGAAAATTCCCATCTCTTCCTCCTAGGTAGTTAGAGTTGCAGGCATGAGCCACCAGCCCAGGTCCCTTTCCATTTTTGAATTGTGGAACTTAAACCCGATCCTTTCCATTTTTTTATGCATTTTAAAAGAATACATCAGAGGTGACTAAAGTGATGTCCAGGAATGAGAAGACTGCAGGTAAAAGTCACATTGCTTGATACATTAGGCTTCTAGCTGCCTCTATAAATTTATAGAACTTGATGGTGTTACAGTTAAGCATCACCTACATGACACAGATTTGCTTTGCAGTGATGACAGTTAAACGAGAGTAAGTCCAAGCTGTTTATGATGTGCTTTGAGTTCTTTAGGGTCAATTAAGTGATTGCAAAGTCATATTCCTCAATGAGACATCAAAGAAAGAAAAAGTACAAGGAGTTACAATTACATTTGGAAGGAGGAGTTAGAAAAGCCTACACTCATTGAAATCACTTGTAAAGTAGGGGTGTAGTGGTGAACTTTGTGACTTGGGTAGAAACAGTCTTCAGCTCTGTTCCCAGAGGGCCCAGCACGGTGCCCTTTTCCCTGGAGCTCCTGAACATCTTGCAGTTACATCTCATTCCCCAACAGGAGATTGTGTATGAGCTAAAGAGCATCAAGGTTCCCTAGACAGCCACTGATTCCATGGCTGGAGAAACGTTAAGCTTCAGTGGCCCCCAGAAGCCGAGCAGGGAAGCCTCGAATACATTTGATTTATGTTGAAAGGACAGGGGAGAGAGCTGTAGAGCATGCCACTAGTGGAGTGGGCAAAATTCCAGCATCAAAACAGAATATGCATGATAGCTAGACACAACGACTTGAGCCTCTAAGAAAGCCACTTATGGAAGGGGAAAAGTGTTAAGGTATCAGATGATAATTAGAAAACAAGAGTGGATGCAATTTTTAAATTGAGTAAAAGGAGTAGGAGACTATGGACACAAATGACGTTCTGCTTTTTGAGGGCGTGTTTGTATGTTTCCTGTGACTTCCAGAGATGGACAGCAAAGAGGTCTGCAAGGAGATCGTGCGGCTCTGGCAGCAGGAGGGGCTCAGAGTTGCTGGGATGGCAGGCAGAAATTAGGTGGTGACATGTGGTGGTAGCTAACATTCAGAAGGAATACATGAGTCAATCTCTTTTAACTGCTAGAGAACCAAAGATGGAGAAGACTCAAACAATTGTACTGTGATATAGAAGTTACAAACTGAGCTGAATTGTAGTTGATGTGAAGCCAACTTGTGGCCACTTGCTGGGGCTGCCACCTAGACAAGCTTACATAACCCATCCCAGAGCTTTGGCTGAGGCATGCGACAACGCGGCCCAGCCTCTCCCAGAGCTCATAGCTGACGTCGTCTCTAGTGTCCTTACCTCAAGGTCCCTCTGTGTGTCCTTGTCTCAAGGTACTCTTCTTATAACAACGACAGTCATACTGGATTTGAGCATGCACTAATGATTGTACCTCTTCATTTAATGACCTCTCACGACATTTACGTGTTGAAGGCTCGATTTGGTGGTGGTGCTGGTGCCTTGCACCTGTGAGACAAACACTCTAGCTCTCAGCTAAACCCTCAGCCTTTGTGGTGGGCTCTTAACTCCCACTGTCTCAGAATGAAACAGCATTCATCTCCAAATCCGAGCACAAGCTCAGAAGGATTGAAGGGTTACACATATAAATATTGTATAAATAAAACTTACATAAATATAAATCTTGCCACCTCCTTGACATACATGTAAGGAAGAGATGAAGCAGAACTGCCAGTTTGTAAGAGGCAGGGGGCAGTGGTACATACTTCCTCTCTCAGCGACTCAGGAGGTGGAGACTGGAAGGTTGTTGGTTAGAGTCCAGTCTGGGTGGAAGTGTTAAGCAAGATCCCTTCTTATCTAAATAGCTGAAAGTGGTGGTTCCATTCTGTAATCTCAGCCTGGAGGGAGGAACTCGAATCTATCTGTGGATAGTCTCAGTTACCCAATGAATCTGTCTTGATCCAAAGAGGAATCCAGGTAAGAAACCCTTACTAGTAAACAAGGCCAGGTGATCTGATTCACAATCAGTGTTTCAGCAAGGTCTCAATCATCTGGGCTGATTTGCACTAATCCTTTCCTTTGGTATTCAGGACGTTATCCTAACTAGGAACATCATAGGAAAGTATATTAACATACAGTCTAAGTGGCACAATCATGTGCCTCAGTGGAAAAATGAGACGTAGAAAAACAGTAAGTGAAAAACAGAGCTGGAAGGGTGGTTTAGTAGCCTCATGCCAGCGTGGCAAACAAGAGACCCTGGATTCAAACTCCAGTACCATGGGAACAAGAAAGTGATTATCCTCACTGCAAAATATTGTGTCAGTAGCGACTGTGTTTCTTATGAAGGCAAGGTGGTGGGTAACAAGTTGCTGCCAGAGTGGCCTACATCGGTGGACCTTCGGCACACTCAGTCATAATATTTACCAGTTCCACTCCTGCTCCAGCTTTCCTCCGGGGTTTGCTTTTGCTTATGCAGCCATTACCTTCCGCAGGGCTCCCCACCCATCCTTCCTCATAGATGAGCAAAGATTCAGTAGGTGGGGAGAGGAAATCCAGGCTAATAGAGAGGAAATCCATTCATTTCAGGATTCAACCCATTGCAGAATGAACCTGTTCAGAAGAAAAAGGTACCCACACTGGGAATGTACAGAGGGTTTATGCTATCATTATTTCCTGTGTGTAGCGTTTATATAGCATTAGGTAGTATAAGTAATCCAGAAATAATGCCAAGTGTGTGGGTGGAGATGAACAGGTTATACGCAAATATGACATCCTTTTTATTTTTATATTAGTGGATCATTCATAGATTTTGCTAACCCCAAGAGTTCCTGAAACCAAATCCTCTCAGATCCACTGGGGTGGGACAACTCTTTTTATCTCTTTTCCTCAGCTGCTCAGAAAAGAGAGAGAGAGAAAAAAGAAAACAAACAACAACTGGGAATATGAGTATATGTCCTGAGCTGTAAAAATTGAGTAGATCTTCCTTAATTTCTTTTATGACTATGAAAATAAACACTCTATCTTCAAAAGAAAGTGAACAGGCTACACACCTCATAAATGCTGATAAACCACCCACTTTTTTAAAAGAAGAGAAAAGATAAACATTTTATTTTCGTGATAGAGGAAGGCAATGCTCAAGTCTAGTATCTATTGAATTAGTATAATTTTCTTGGCACATCAGTATTTCAAGCTTTTTGTGTTTTAACCACTTTTTATGGTTTACAGTAATTTTACTGCTGTCATTTTTTTTTCCAGAATAGATGTCCACAGTGTTCTCTGGAGGGACTGAACAGGAAAAATACTATTGTTGGAGGGAGGGAAAGAGAGAGAGAAATGGAAGCATGGAGGGAGGGAGAGAGATTGAGAACTGAGAGGACAGAAAGAGGAAGGGAAAGAAAAGAATCTCTCTCTCTTCTCTCTCTCTCTCTCTCTCTCTCACTATTCAATAACATCATGGGAAGTGAAAAAGCTAGAAGACACCATCCTTTTCCCCAATATGAAAAAGTGAATTAAAAAATGCTATGGTTGTTTTACTTTTGCTTATAAGCAATTCCAGGGGTGGCTCACGGCAGAAGTCCTGGGGTTACCTGTTCAGCTGTAGTCCTTGCCTGGTCTGCACAAGCCCAGCGTCCTCAGGTGGCATGCAAATGGCCCATCTGGTGTCCTACAGGAGGTCTGCAGGACATGATTGAGAGGAAATGGAATTTGCTTCCCCAAAGGAAACTGCTACCTCTGTTCCATGTGGTCCCCAGGTCTCCAGCCTTGATCTTTAGGGCCGCTCAGGGCTCAGCCTGAGTCCCCCCTCTGCTTTCCTGGGTCTCCAGCTTGTGTTGACAGACCCTGGGACTTAGCCTTCACAATCCTATGAAGCAATATGTTCTAGAAGTCTCTAGGAGTCTCTCTGCTTCTCTCTTTTTTTCCCCTTTCTCTTTTTTTACATAGGTGTATGTCCTATTGGCTCCATTTCCCCAGAGGAAGCCTGCCCTCTGCAGCTTGTTTTATCTTTCTGAGGCCGACTTCGAGAGTGTCCATGCTCCCTGGCATGCAACCTAGAGCACCTTGAGCCTGGGCTTTTTCCGTTTTCCTTGAAGGAAGGTGTTCCTACTCACGGCTTCAGTGAGGCCTCATGGGTAAACTTGTAGTCATTCCAGACAAGGTGAATGCTGCTCCGTATTTTGTCATAAGAATGCAGGAAGCTGAAGAGATGACGGTGAGCTGCGGATCCCACCTGAATCCCTGGAGGAGGAAGGTGAGGCTCAGGCAGGTAAAATGGCAGCCTTACCATCTTCACGGAGCCAGATGTGCGGCTCTAAGCAGATGCCAGGTGGCCTATAACTCCCTCAGTAAAAGGGACTTAGCAACAGGTGAAGGGAGAGAAGGGGAGAGCATATTCCAGAGAGTCCATCCTATATAGAGATAGAGATAGAGTGCTAGATAGAGATGGTGATTGAGATAGAGATGATAGAGGTAGAGATGTTAGAGATGGAGGTGATAGAGATGGTAGAGACAGGCATAGAGAAGATAGAGATATGATAGAGGTAGAGATGGATGATGGGGAGAGCGATGATAGAGGTAGAGATGGAAGGTATGGAGAAGGATGATAGAGATGATGATAGAGGTGACAGAGATAGAGATGGTGGAGACAGAGATAGAGACACAGACATACAGACACGCATTCAAGGAGTGCTCTCTTTCATTGTATGCTAAGCAAGTGCTTCAACACTGAGCTCCACCCCAGCCCTCTACAACTTTTAATTGCTCTTCTGAAACATATGCAAGGCATTAATACTTTTGCATGTAATCCACAGGAACTTTCTCTTAAACTCCACCGTACCATTACACAGAGACATTTGTGTACACACTAGAACTGTCCCCCCTCCCACCCCCTCCCTCCAAAACAAAACCAGGAACAAATCCATGACCATGACCAGGGAAGCAAAGAGTCCTCATTATGAGAGGATAATGGAACGGGGGGAGACAACTGAGGCTGAGCTTGCGCCCCAAGACCAGTCAGGCCCCACTCGGGGCTCACTGTAAATGGCTAATCACGGAAGGCCTTTGAGTCTGTTGGCCCATCCATAAAATGGTTAGCATCCTGGATTTGCAGCCTTTTCCTGTGTTTTAGGCTGATGTTGGATAGGAAGTGCCCAGCACACTGCTTAGCACAGTGTAAGTATTTATTAAATGCTCCCTTCCTTTTATGTTGTTGAGACGTCGCCATGGAAACGCACCTCTCTGCTTTCACGGAGGCCTCTTTAAAATTTTTGCAATTACTCTAAAAGCTCCATTTTTTTCATCTGAAATGAGAAATTGTAAAGGTAATAATATACTACATTTTCTATTAAAAGTCAATTAAATGCAGGGTCGAAGCTGCTTCTGAACTCAACTGGGAGGTCTCAAAGATGCTTCTATTTCCAAATTGTTTTCATTATTTTGGATGAACTAAATATAACAAAACTAATTAATTATTTTCTGTGATGATAATGATAGCTCACTGTATTATTATCACTGAAATATAAAAAATAATAATTGCTACCTTCAAAATTAGGTACTTAGTGCGTGCTGGGCACTTGGTTAGCTCCTCTGAAATGCTTTCTTCCCATATTTTAGCTCAAGTGGCAGACTGGCCTTGAACTCACATTGTACCCAGGGCTGGATTCAAGCCCCTGCATGGGTCACTACACTTGACTTAAGTTTTACACATTGTTTTTCTTTTTTGTAGTTCTAAGGTTTGAGCGCAGGTCCTTGTACATGCTAGAAGCAGTTTGCCATTGGTAGACTTCTGTTGTACGTCCTACTACTCATCCTTACTGCCTTGCTGCAATGGTCTCCTCACTGCTTCTTAGATGGATCTGAGGCTCAGAGTGTCCACGTGACTTGCAAAGTTCTCAGGGCTAGAAAGCCAGGAAGTTCAGTCTTCTGTCTCCAAAGCAGGTAGACTTTATACTAAGGTGAGTTCTTGACAGTGATTTCAATAAGACCCAAATACCAAGTGTGCCATGTACTTCTGAACTTGCTTTACACAGAATGCAATGTGTTCCGGGCTGGGAAGGTGGCCCAGTGGTAGAGCGCTTGCCTTGCATGCATGAGGCCCTGGGTTCGATTCCTCAGCACCACATAAGCAAAAAGAAAAAAAAGCCAGAAGTGGCGCTGTGGCTCAAGTGGTAGAGTGCTAGCCTTGAGCTGAAGAGCTGAGGGACAGCGCCCAGGCCCAGAGTTCAGGCCCCACAACCAGACCCCCCCCCAAAAAAAAGAATGCAACGTGTTCAAGGATGCAGTTGAGCCAGGTAGTTAGTGCTCACCAAATATTCCATGTGTTACCTTCCACTTCCCACTTTCCTGTGCCATTAAGCTGAGGTCAGATGACTCCTTATTAAGTAAAGCGATATATATTGATACATATTTCTGATGGGTGGAGACAGTTATAAGCTGATCTACTTCTTTCCTTTCTTTCTCCCTCTGAGGAAGTGACTTTAGAATGAGCATGGTCAGGTATTTATAAGATAAAGAGCATTTTTGGATCCCTGAGTCACTAGACGAAGGAGTGTCCAGGCAAATAGCATTAGACTTTTATGTGCGGAAGAAAACTCTCTCTGTTGTGATAGGCCATCTTGATGATAAAATTTGCTACTGAAGCACAACCTAGCCAGATCTAACTAATACAAATGTGATTTTTTTTCCCCAGTGACCAGTGATGGATGCTGTCTAGGAGTAGGAGTCTCTTTCTCTGCCAAGTTAAAAAAATTAAGAGACAGAGGAGTAGTGAAGTGTCCTCATGCAGCAAATTGTTCTTTGAAGTGAGAGAGTACAGACTCTCCATAGAAAGGAGCCCTGGAGCTGAGCATCTGATCAAGTCCCGCATGGAAGGGACCTCGATGCTTTGTTGACTCTTCTCCCATTCCAGGACCTGACTGGTCTGCTAGGACCAAGTGTTTCCTTGGTTCCTTCATTGGTTTCCCCCACAGAGCGCAAGCTCATAGGAGTTAATTCAACTGCCCATGCTCTGTGGCACACAAGGATGGGTGTGGATTTGATTGGTCATGCTCAATTGTGCAGGAAGTATCCTTACCTCACCACTGATACAGAATTTTGAGGAGGAACCCAAGGCATTATGGGAAAAAGAAGCACCATGGTCAACCATGTCTCTGCCTGGTGATATGCCTGCTATTTTGGTTTTTTAATCTCTATCTCCCTCATTAGCTTGGGCTATACAAAGAGCTTCCTTACTCTGATTGTCAAGAAAACCAAGAGACTTCCTTTCCCATCGTTAACATGAAAATTGAAGAGCAGGGCCTCTATAACTATTTTTAGTCAAATCACCCTTAGTCTTTTTTTTCAGAAATAAGAGAAGGGCTAAAAAATAAACAGAACCCTTCCTTTTGTTTACTAAAACTTACGTTAAATCAAATGAACAAGATCTTTTCTCCAGTTCAGACAGACAGGGGAGGAATAAATTGTAAGAAGTAGGTGCCACTCAGAAGGACATTGTTAACATAAAATCTTCCCCCAACCACACACAAAATATATCAGCAATGAAAGAAAGGAATTATAACTAATGAGATGTAGCCTGAAAATCATTTTTTAAATCACTGTGGGTTTTCACTTTGTAACAGAAGGTGAATGTTTGTCTGAATCTTATTAATAAGACAGCATTGCCCAGATAACTAAGACTGATAAGGACTAAATAAAACTTGCCTGTATTCAGCTATAAACATTGCATGCTTTCAAAGATGACTGTAAGTGACTTTCAAATTGGTGTGATTCTTTTACAAAGTATTTTTGTTGTACTGTAAAAATACAGTTTTTTCAATTTCTCTCAAAGAGAAATGGCAAAAGAGGTTAATTAAAAGTCAACTGAAAAGTACTTATGCACTTAAACATGTAATTTCTTGAGCCTCCAACTTAAATAGCTAGAATTATAAAAAATTGGCTGAAGATAATGATTTACCCTTTTCTTCTTTAAATAGCTTTTGTTTCCTTGATTTGATTTAAAATTGTATTCCCAAAGTTTGTGAAATTCTAAGTGTTGAAATTGCCATGTCCCCATTTGGATAAATGAGTGAGATTAGACATATAAGCTGAACTCAGGGATGGAAGGGAGTTTCTTTAGAGCCCAGCATTGCCAACTGCAAAATTCTATAATCCTTCGCTTCTCCCCTTCCTGCTTCTTTTGCCTCTGTCTCTACCCTGCCATTCTCTTTCTCTGTGTTGATTTACCCAGCTATTATAAGGACAAAATCCTTACTATGATACCTTTACATGTCTTCTTAAATGCTTAGAAGTGAACTTTCCTGCTCCAAGGAAAGATTAATTAATTAACCAACTTATTAATTTAATAGCCCAACAGGTTTCTAAGTCTCCATCATCTCCCCAATAATATAATATAAGCAAATGGTGAACTACATTCACCCATGGAGGAAGCCAGAGACCTCATGATCTAGCACTGCTCTAAACATCAGCCAGCCACCAATGCGGTGAACACATGAACCAAACTGTAATGAGATGATAGCTTCCAGGACTCCAGCCCTCCTGGTGACCAGGCTCCTGCCTGTGAAGTCAGGGGTCTGCCTTGATTTCCCATTCCTTCTCTTTCTCTTAGAGTTATTTCCCCTTCGATTTAGCTTGAGGATCCATTTTTGGAAATCGTTTCCTCTTCTGCTTCCTCAAATGACACCTGGATGCTGCTCCTCTCTTTCCCACTCACACTGTATTGGTGTCTTTCAAAGATGTTTTTCTAGGATGCCTCAAGGAGAGAAATATACTTTACAGCATGAATTGCTGCACACACCCACATGCACAGCACACCCACGGAATGGAAACACAAGTGTTTCACTTAGCCCGCACACTTTCACGGCTGGGCAAAGCACGGGGAAGCATCCTACTCATTTCTTTTTCTAAGTATTGCCTGCCACACAGTCAATGGACCTTCCAATGGGTCTCACAACATGAAAAAAACCCCAAAAAACACTGTCCCTTAGGACCTTCCTCAATATCCTCTGCTCACAATTCTGATATCTTGAGTATACTTCCTTTTTTCTCCGATAAGCAGTAAACTGTGAAGGTAGGGAATCATGCTTCTTTTATTCCTTTCTTTCTATTTGCACACCACTGACTGTCTCAGGAATAAAGAAATAAGTACATGCATGCACTGAGGATTTTTTTTCTTTTGGATTATACTAGGTTTTTGTGATTGCTAGTCAGATGCGCTACAATGTATGCCCTGTCCCCAGCTCTTGTTATTTTTATTTATTGTTTATTTTTTATTTATTTATTTTTGCTTAGGATCAGTCTCAGTCTGTGGTCCTCCTACCTACCTATTTATCAGAATTACAGGCACTTCTCACTATCCAGGCTTGTTCGTTGAGATGGAATCTCTTTAACATTTTGCCCCCAAATGCTGCCAAATGGTAGTCTCCCCAGTCTGCAGGCCTGAGATGTAGGCAATCCCCTGCTTCAAGTGTGAAAGAGTAATGGAGTTCCTGGGCTGTTGCAATGATCGTGTTGGTGGTCCCAGACATTCCTCTTTGCTTGTGCAGTGCTCTTTCACAGTGTCCCCTGGTCTTGTAGGCCAAACAACTCCTCTGTTCTGGAACGTTCTCTCCTCTCAGTTTGTTTGTGTTGTCAGAAAGGGTGCATCACAATCCCACGGAGATGGTCCTCTGATCTCAGGCAATGGTCGGTCAGTGGGCACTCAACATGAGAGAGACCGCTATGCGCAGGTTCATGTGAACCAGCCCTGCGCCAGGAATCAGAAGACACGTTTCCTTCTATATGGAACAAGGCTGGGCGGAGAACATCTGACCTAGGAGGGACAGAGGCAGGATGTGTGTTCTGGGAGGTTTTTTGAGCCCCTAGGTCCAGTTTCGTTAAAAAAAACACCCAAAACCTACAGCTCCCTCATTATGTTAGTCAGTTGCCATGCACCCCACAATGCACACACTCAATTCCCATTTGACTGCGATTATGTATTGGCAATACTATTGGCCAAGTGGACAGTGGCTTCTGGCTGTGAGGAGAGTTTTGTCCTGGACACTGCTATGAGCTGAGCTCTGTCTGCTTGCAGTCTAACTGTTGTTTAAACCAAGAGCTGTGCTCTGCCTCCACCAGGAAAGAACTTTCTCACCGACAACCTAGAAGAATTTGGAAAGCAATATTGTTCACTGCGTTCTAGGTTTTTCCTTCTTTTTTTTTTAGATTATAAACCCAGCACAGTCTAAGTTTTGCTGTGAAGATTAAGTCATGCAAAGTACATAGTTTAGTGCCTCTGAAGTCATCACTTTAATATAACCCTTCTGAGCCTTGCCTGTCTTTTAAAATCATGATGTAGACTTCTAAATCCTAAATGACTATTCTAACACTTAATTTCCTTGATTAAAAAAAGATATGTTCTTTCCCCAGTTGTCCTATTTCTTAGCTTCTTAGTCTCCTTGCATTTGTTAATTTGCTCAAGCTCCCACAATGCAGATGTTTAGTTTGGGAAGTAAACAGCAGCAATAGCATCGTATCAAAAAGATGACCTTTATTTCTTTTACAAACAGGGTCTTGCTGCATTCTCCAGGCTACTGTCTGTCTCACGATCCTCCTACCTCCGACTCCAAAGTGCTTCATAGTCTAGCAAGGGGTCTGTAGAGCAGTCCTGGAAATGACTTGATAATGGTCTGACATGACACTAGATGATAAGTAGTTCCCTAGATGAAGCATCTCCTACCATTGACTCCCTGACATTCTCCCTCTTTGCCACACTTGTCCTGTCAGGGTCTAATGCTAAATTGTCAGAGAAAACTGAGTTTCTGAACCTGCCATGTTTTGTGGCTGTCAGGATCTCACTAGGAGAGATGGCAGGTTGTGGCTGCAGAGTGTTTTCTTTTACATTTTGTATGTGTTTCTGGGGAACTAATGGGGCCTCTCTGGTTCACCATGCTGAGGTCTTCTCTGGCTGGAATGGGCTGTGAAATTTGGATATGCATGTAGCTCCACATGTGGCCTGCACTCTGGCCCAGATGGCTTGATGTGGGGGGAGGGGGCTGTTTCTCATTTCGCTCCAGCATCCATCATAGAAAAATGGTACATAGTGTGGCATTCAGAACCAAGATAGTGAACTGTGAAGGAAGAGAAATATAACCCAGCTATTGGTTTTCAACGTGTACAGATAGGGCTCCCATGGCATGGAATAGGGATGAATCAAAATCACCTGTGAGGCTTTTATCAGACTATCAAAGCCCCTCTTCAGGAGAATGTACAGTGAATGTGAACGGTGGGAGCTCTGCGGAAATTCTGTGAACACTTAAAAGATCTCCTGGATGATTTCAATACCCAGCGATTACTACCACCCTTTGAAATATAAGCCCTTTCCACGGTTTATGGTCTCACACCAAACCTCCTCTACTATGCTGTTCAAGGATTCAAGGATATTTGCTGCATGACACAGAAGAGAAAGCAAGGTAGTGGTCAAGATGATTCCTGGGATATATTCCTGGGATATATGTAGCACTTCTGATCTCTTGATCATTTCTTAATATTGTCCTCACTTTCCTGTGTCTAGAACCCTCCAACTCCCTCTCTTCAATCCTCCTGTCTTCTCTTGGCCTTCTATACATCCTATATAATTAATGATACTGCCCAGGAACTGGAAGATAGCTCAGAGCTCACTCAGCTTTCCCAACGTCTGCTGCTTCACAACAGACTCTAAAATCATGACCCAAAGAAGAAAATGTGGTCTTCATGGTGCTCAAGTATAAGAAAGCCTGATGTCTGTTGCACAGTTGGGTCTGTTTTGTGGCCATATGCCTTGAGACCTTCTTCATGATGAGAGCAATATTAATTTTTTTAAAAAAAGGTCCTCTGTCACCCTAGCCATACAGATTTCTCCTTCTTTTATTGTTATCCCAATATCATGCAGATCTAGGATAAACAAAGAAAGATCCTTGCTTTCAAGAATTCAGCACACAGATACAGAGTAAGCAAATAGAACACAGCAAAGCAACTTAAGCATGCATTTGTTGTTTATGTGGAATTTACAGAAAGAATGGCAAATGCTATCAGCAGCCAAGTCTACACTAGCATGCTGGATGCTGTGGGCTTCCCTCCCCTCAGTGTGGATTCCCATCCAGTAATCGAGTCCTGTGATTACTTGGAGAATTATAACTCCACCCCTCTCATCCATGGAGTTGGAGAATCCCGTAGATGAATGGCATGACCTAAGACTGGTGCATTAATTGCCTTGGTGTCACTTGGTCAAATTACTGCAAATTTGATTGACGTGGAGTTTTAGTGGACAAGCTTTCCAGTCCCAAATGCTCCTTCTGGAACTAAGCTCAGACTGTCAGCAGGCAGGAACTAGCTTCTTTTGGAATAAGAGATTCATTTTGAGTTCTAGCTTTTACAGGCTGTTAGAATTCCTTGTTTTGTGGCCGCATCGTTCTAATCTCTGTTCCAGTTGTCACCAAGCCTTCTGCATTCTGACCTCTGACACTTCCACTTTCCTTTCATAAGGGCACTTATAAGTACAGCGGTCCTCCCCAGCTAATACATCACAGTCTTACCATCTCAAAGTCTACAATGCAATCACAGTTGCAAAATCCTCTTTCCAATAGATTCTGAGAATTAGAGTCTGAGCTTCTTTGGTGCCAGCTACCGTAATTAGCCAAACAAAGAAAGCAGATTTCTCCAGGACCACATATTGTTTTGGAGAAGCTGGGAGTCTAAAAGGGCTTCGAGGAGGAGCTGTCTTTACCGCACCTGAGTGAGTGGATGGGGGGTATCTCGATCACCAGTGTCACCACAGATGGGCAGAACTTCTCTCTGAGCAAGAATCACCCCTATGAGTTGGGCTTCTGGACACATTCATATCTGGACTTTCCATTTTTGAAAGGAAGCGTGCTCCCGTTTGCTGAGATTCATTAGAGTTTCCTCTTGTTATTTGCAGTTGAGAAGAACCCTAGCAGTTAGAAGTCATCATAGCTCTACTGAGTCCTTACTCTCTCTACCAGCACTCTCCTCAGAGTTTCACCTGGGTGATCTTACTTTATGCTTACACAGTCCAGCAACTGCTGGTATTACCCCTTGGAATGTAACAGTTGGATATATGGGGAAGTTGGGGTTCCACCGTCACTGTAGACATTAGCCACTCTGCTAACAAAGACACAAGATGGTGAAGACAAAGCCAAGATAAAATTGCAGGGTATTTGCAGCTAGATTATAGCGGCACCAACACACTGCAAAACCACTGCAGGGGAGGAGCAAATATCACTAGAGGGGGACACCTGTGTCCTTTATTTACTGTTTCTTAGCTACATTCTAAGTTTTATATAATTTATAATTTATCAGTTTCGTTGTGGGAAGCAGTGTTTACTTAACCAGAAATGACTTCTTGCTCTGTCAAACCATGCCTTAGTGTTGGTGTTGTGATCCTAAGAATGACAGGTAGGAGTTTGGAGCCTGGTGAAATGTTCTATCAATTGCTTAGAATTATTCTTCCTGAGAGTCAGGCTGGAAATCTGCGTGTGTGTTTTACCACCCTGCCAGTGACACTAATAGCAATTTGACATTTTTTTTGGTAGAGTATCAGATAACTATGTCTCTCATGGATGCAATTATCATAAGGCTTTGGGATGATCTTGTTTTCTAACTAATGTGAAACTCAAATATGTGACTGTGTATCCATATGCATATAGTGTACCATATAGGATTATAAATAATCTGCTGAACTCTCTCTACTTGACACTAAGATACTACTTGGGTTAATGAATACACCTACAGATTCTCCATCTCAGGTTATCTGTTATTTGAAGAGGCAGGAAGTTGGCATTTCTGGGGGCAGACACTGTGCCATTCAGATAATTTAACCACTGATTCTCATTTGCCCTCACAAAACTACATCATGGAGGAAACTCCATGTTTAGATGAGACAATGGTGCAGCTAGTTCAAGATTGCACAGCAAATAGGATGAGTATGAAATACACTGGGATCTGTCCAGTCCCCAAAGTACAGGACTTTCACTTCACATTTTTGGGTTCCCATCTCTGAAATCTTAGTTTTCCTGGGAACATCTTATTGATTCCTCTTCAAATGTAAGCTATCTTGTACGGTTTTTTTTCTCTCCTTCCTCTTCTTCCTTTTTCCTCCTTCCTCCTTTCCTACCTTCCTTCATTTTTTCTGGAGGTATTAAGATTCAATTTTAGGGATTTTTTTCTTGCTAGACAAAGGTTCTCACACTTGATTCATGCACTGAATTTTTCAGATAGCATCTTGTGTTTCTTTTTGGTTTTGCCAGGGTTGACCTCTGATCACTATCCTCCGACCTCTTCCTCCTAAGTAGCTGGAGTTATTCTTCCTCTTTACTTTTTCTTTTTTTTTTCTTACAGATAAATGCTTCCTAACTTTTTTTTTCTTTTTGCCAGAGTTTGACTTCAAACCCGCAATCCTCCCATTTTGTTGCCAGAGTCACTGGGATTACAAGCAGAAATCAAATCCAGCTCTCTTTTCTTTTTCTTTTTTTTTGGGGGGGGATCTTATTTTCCTTATATTTGTTATTGTTGTAAGGTCCGCTCCTAGATGGCTAGCAGACTCCACCCTCCTCGCAGCAAAGTCTCCACCCAGTACCTGCGTTACCTAGGCAACTGGCACACCTGGAAGAGGTCACATCTGCATCTGCTGAGGTCACATCTGAATTTGATGTGGCCACACCTTTCCCCGCCTATACCCTACATAAGGCCTAGCCCAGGCCCAGACGCTCTCTTGCTCTTGCTGCTCTTTTCTTGCTCTCTCTGTTCTATTCTAGCTCTCTCTCTGCTCTTTTCTTGCTCTCTCTCTTTCCCAGCCACGTGGAGTGCCAACCTTGCCTGGTCCCAGCAGGTCTACTGAATAAACCTACCCCTTACCTGAATACCACGTGCGTGCTGGTGCAGTTCTTACTCGGCTCTCTCTTTTTAAAAACCTAACAATTGTCATATAGTTTTGTATTTTACAGTGTAATCACTTTTAGAGCTTGAGGAATATAGCTCTTGGGCACATGAGCTCCAGAAACACTTTTGAAATTTGGTCCTGTGTTACTAAATCTTTGCTACCTTGGAGAAAATTAGGTAACCTTGCTAAAGATTAGTCTCCTTATCTACAAATGAAGGAAGAAATCACATCCTTACAGAGTTGCCAGGAGGAGAAAGTTCAGATAATTATCCAGAGCTCTGGGGCATTTTAGGGTTTTGCTCTTTCTTGCCCTCTCAGTCAGCTGGAAGTGTTCAATACATATTGCCCGATGGATCAACTAATTTAAATTAGACTTGAAATCCTTCTCTTCTATTTCCTATCCACATTCCTCTTTTGCAAAGAAGAGTCTGTCAGATAAGGAATAGCTGGGATTCTTATGTGAATAGTCCATCTTTTTTTTTTTTTGCTAAAGATAGAATTCATGCCATAGATCAGAGTCTTGTGGCAAGATTTGATTTTAAAGTTTCGTGAGTGGCACGTTTTACTTCCCATTGTTTGCTTTTATCTTGAGGTCAAAGAAATGATGCAATCCATTGTCACAAGTGCCTACCCTTCATTTCTTGAACATCTGAGCTCAAAGCTTGTGTCTGCTGGGACACGTGGATTCTTCTTGTTATCTGGTTTCTTATGCACTGGCTCCTTTGAGGTATGGCACATTTATTTTGACCACTTCTGCCAAATAATGTCAAGTTTAAGGGGTAAGAAGAACAAGAAAATCTTTTTTCTCTATCTAGAAAGAACTTTGAGATGTTTATTAGCTTGCTATTCCTTTAAATCACTGAAGTTTAAACATGTGCAAAAGCCACTAGACTTTAAGTTATTATTACTGTCTATCTTGAGTAAATTTTGGCTTGTAGACAAACACTGTGTGGTTTGAATTTTCCCATAATAGGCTTAAAATTTGAGGTTGTAATGAGCGAGTCTTAAAGTTGAATGAATTTAGGAGTGTGCAAAGTCTTAAGATAAGCCAAGTGCCTGTGGCAATATCCCATCCTGATGAGAGGCTTTCCAGGAATTTCCAGAAAAGGAAACTTCTTCAGTGCCCCAACACAATAATCACAAGAAGCTCTCTTTTGGGAATCATCTACTTAAGAATTTAGATACCTGAAAGCCATCTTTGATATCTTCCTCTCTCCAAATGTTGTCAGGTCCTGTGAGTTTTGCATAATTCCACTGCCCATTAACAAGGCATCTACTTGCCTTTTGATGTGTGTCCTTTCACCCTCAAATCTATTCATCTGGCAGCCAGTTGTGAGATCTTCCAAGCACAGAGTCTTAACATCTGCTCATGATTGTGCCTCCACAGCACAGCGTCAAAGCACTGGGCCTGACACCTGCCAGATATTCGTGACTTATCACTAAATGACCAATGAGTGGCTGATGGTGTGAGTCTGTGAAAGTGAAGCAAATTTTACTTTTACTTCTCTCATGTGAGGTGAATACTGACTTGTACAGTCCTCAAGTAGACTTAGGGACAAAATATATGAGATTTAAACACAGGCAGAAGGTTCCATGGACCAACAAGGGTATTTGCTTCAGGAAGAATTTCATTTTCCACTTACTTCATTGGGCACTTACCTCAGTTAAGAATTTAAATCCCAAAGTACTGTGATTTGCATTGTTAGGATTTCTTTCTAAGTTGCATTTTGAGGGCTTTCTCTGGAGGAACTCTATAAGCAAAGAGAAACACTCTGTTGGAAAGCCTTGATGGGGAATATGGGATTTAGTGTGTATTTCAGGATATGAAAATATAAAGCACAAAATTAATAAAAATTACAAGTCCCAGGTAGATGAAGGGTTTTACTGTGCAGATAGGAAGTCTAGAGTTAGTCAGGGGGCTCAGCCAAAGTGAGAGAGAAAGAGAAAAAGAGAGAAAGAGAGAGAGATTGATTTATGGGACTGTACACTTACAAAGAGCCACTGACATTAGCTTTAGGTTTTCTTGTGGGGGTTGTCAACTGGAAAGTTTCAAAAAAGTCAGTTGCTATGAACCAACAAACTCATTTGCATGACTAAGGTTTGCCATTATGTTTTATTGCGTGTGGCCAGTTACTATGTGGTATGCCTGGTTTGTGGTTAGTGGGTTGAAAAACAGACCAGATCTCTCACAGATAATCACAAGAAGAAAGGAAACTTTAACTATACAGAGGGTGAAAGGGTACGACTAGGTTTTCCTGCTGAGGCAATGACTATATTAAACAAATGTATGAAAAATAAATCTCTTGTAGGGAAATCAATAAAGAACAGCAACCTCCTCCTGACCTCAAATAATATTTCTCTTGGTAGAACAATATAATGTTTTGAAAATCTAGCTGGTATTTATTTTTTAAATAAAAGAGCCAGTGTACTCACACAATCAGAGTTAGCAGGCAAAGAGTCATGGGAGAAAATAAAGACATTGTTAATGTGAGTGTCTCGTACTGTGACCCCACGTGCCGTGATGCAATGTGTGCAGGGGAAGACAGGGCCGAGGAAAGCCAGGCTTTACTTTCTGTGCCTTGTTTGCGTTTTAATAATGGGAGGAAGGCGTTCCCTCTAAAATTCATTCCTACACATCAGATCCATTTTCTATAGCAAGTGCTCAAATTTGAGCTTCATTGCACAAGCCAGTAATTTTGCCAGATTCTGTTTCCAATTGCATTGAGCGCTCTCAGTGAGTTTGAAGTTTGCTTTAGGATTTCAGCCTCAGTGTTGGTCTGTCAGCAAGCAAGCCTCTTCAGTCCTGACATGCATGGCAGTGTGCTCCTGCGTGCTTCCTGAAGCCTTCTCCAACATGGTGGATGCACACTTGGACCACAACTTCCTGGGCACTTTGGGTTTGGGGTAAGTTTGGGTTGTTTTTGTTTCTTTACGATTGTCTTCTCCTATTTTATTTTTATGCCACATCTTTCTTCATGTTCGGTCAAGCTATCAAACTTTGACGAATATTTCCCTCCGTAGATACTTCCTTCCATTCTTTGAATCCACTTTAGGGACTATTGTTCTGAGAAATGGTCTGATTATTTTACATCGAACTGCTATTTTTTCATTTTCACTGGAAGATATTCCTCAATAATTTCATTAAATGAGCATGCAGGAAATGCATCCATCTCTACCTGTCTTGTTCTGGGTTAGAAAATAACTTTTCCTCTCAATTCTGAAATTCATTTCCTGGGACCTAGTATGTCTAGTATGCCCTGGAATTTATTTCTTTGTATATCATCATCATCATCATCATCATCATCATCATTTTCTTCTTCTTCTTCTTCTTCCTCAACTTCCTTCTCCTCTTCTCCTCCTCCTTCTTCTTCCTCTCTTCTTCCTCCTCCTCTTCTTCCACTTCTTCCTCCTTCCTCCTCTTCCTTCAATCTCTAGTACTCTTCTTCTTTCTTCTTCCCTTCTTCTTTCTTCTTCTTTATAATGTCCATGGGCATTATTTATCAGTTGATATTTTAAAGTATCTTAATGATATATCTACTACAGATTTTTACAAATATCATATTCCTTTAACACTTAGTGAGCTATTCATTTTTTCTGCATTCAAGTTCATTGACAAGGAATTCACAGAGAGATGAATCTACCCTATAAGAATATATATAAGAATATATATGTACTCTATAACACCTCTTATTGTGTTATTTTTATACACATATGTAACATTCTTTGATCATATTTACCTTTGGGATGCTCTTCAGCCTTCATTTCTACATCTGTAGTCCCTAGAGTCAACTGACCATATTCTGTTTCTATTACTCTATCATTTTCAGAATGTGAGGTCAAAGGTATATAGACTTGTGACATACTTCTTTCACTTAACATAATATTCCTTGAGTTTGTCCATGACGTTGGTTGTATTAGCACTTCTTAAAACAATTATAGTAGTAATTGGACATTCTATGATTTGCTGATTCAATCACCAGTTGATGACTTGATTGCCATTCATGTTACTTTTCTCCTAAACTTTCTCCCTGAACATTTGTAACAAATCTGTGAGGTGGGCATTATTATTGCCACTTTATAGCAGAAAACTCTAGGACTAGACACATTGCATGACAAGCGTAATTCCACAAAGCTCATGAGTGGAATCTGCCTGACTCTAAATTTGGCTGCCTCAGACTGATCCAGAGAATGATCATTTTAAACACTTAAAATAAGAATTTCTTGACAATTAAGTCGGTGTTTATGTGAAGTAGGTTAACATTTGAACTCAATATTTTGGTTTAAATGATAAGAACAAAACAAAATAAAGACCTTGTTACTAATGATCTGTACAAACTGTCTCTTTACTTTGGAACCAACAATTAAGATCTGAAATATCAATTATGTTGTTTCTCAATAACACAACGGATCAATAACCTTCATTTTGTGTTCTTCTTAATTACTGTGTGGGGGTTTTTCTAGAAGCATTCTGAACCACATCTTGTGTGTATTTATCTCTGTGCATAGTACTTGTTCCTCACAATGGAGCAATCAGACCTTGATTAATGTTAGCATTAAACTAACTGCTATCTAATCAGTTGACAAAATACCAGTTTTGTTTCTAGTTTTCTGGGATCTGTTTGCTTTAGATGCTTCTGATTGGCATCTGCAATGATGAAGAGTAAAGGAATGAGACATACATTATTCACTGAAGTGAAGAGTAGGAATTTTGTGATAGTCCCTCAGGCTACCACAGAATGACAGAACAGTCACTAAAGGCCTAATTGAACACCATAACCCTCCCCATTTTGCTAGTTTTAGAAAACTAGAGACACAAGCCATTCACCTAATAAGTAAAATATTCCCTTAAAATTTCATATGATGAAAAAAAAATACCAACAGTCACCCACCTTCCCCCTCCACAAAAAACTTACCTGAGGGCAAGATGCTTTCTTCTTTCCCACATCCCTTCAGACCCGAGTCTGTGCTTTCTTCTTCTAGTTGAAAAGTGGTGCTCATGTATTTTTCTTCATCTCCTTCCAGCCCTTGTACTCACCATCACTGCTTCTGTCTCAGTTCACCTACCGGCCTTCCCCAGGGGTCAGGCTGACCTTCCCAGTCCCATTCTCAATTACCTGTGGCATGCTTGCAATTAATCAGTGGATCTCTGGAGTCTGTGAGCTCCTGAGAGGCCCAGGAAGCAACGAAGACATCTTAAGAGCCCTGAAAGGAAAGAACTCCATCATGTTTTAGAAAGAGAAGTTATAGTGGCATTTGCCTTCTGTATTGGAGTTTGAACTAACTCTCTTGAAAGGTAAAACAGTTTTGAACTGAAAACACTTGACATTATTGATCCCTAGGAGAAAAATCTAAATTGCATCCCATGGCATACATGTCCTGGCCCATCTCATAAAGCGAGTAGATGTTCACCTCATGCTTTCCAGTTGACCCACATGGTAGTCTCAACTGGCGCTCTTTACATATTGAAAATGGCTCTGGCCTCTTTTGTAAACACTAGGAAATCTGTCTCCTCATGTGATCTTCCTGCCTTGGCATTGCTATTTTCTCTGCCTAGGATCTCCTGCCTCTACTACTTGGTCTAGAAATGTTTATCTGGTCTTCAAATCTGAACTCAAAAACTACTTGCTATACAAGCATTCTGGTCCTCCATATTGGCATTATTCAATTATATCTAGTGAAATTATGGAAATGTTTACTTGTCCAGGGGCCACTAAGTGCATGAAGTTATTCATTGCATGAAATGTTGCATGAAATGGAGTTAGTCTAATTAAGGAATTGACTTCATTAGTTATAATATTATGCTAATTATTGCAAATTTAAATTTACATCAACATATGAGTTGTGGTTAATGCTTTGGGGCAGAAGTTCTAGACTGAACTACATTAGGAACAACGTCCATTACAGTGGTCTTAAAGTATACATTCTATTCACTCATTGGTTTGGACATTCATTATGGTGGTCTATAAGTATTTTTAAGACAGGTTATCTACTGTACTTGAATTTACAAGTTGAATGCTTGAAATATTTGAAAATCCACAGCAAGGAAGAACACACTATAATACATCAAAGCAGTAAAAAAATACTTTCAAAATGGTTACAAGTGGTAGGTTGTAGGCTCAGGTAGAGACAGGTGAGTTCCCAACTTCAGTGAAACCATATCCATCTTCATCTGGGTGGAAAGATTTGTGGAAGTTTTCCAAGTGATAAGTGGTAAGATGGCCTATCATGAATAATGGTAGAAGAAAAGAGAAAGTCAGGGGAGAAAGAGGCTATTGGTAGAAACACAGTGATTTACTATTCATGGGAAAAAATGTGGTGTTAAGAAGTATAGGCTGACTTCAGTGCTCTGAATCAACTCAAATGGTTTTATGTGGGTGAGTTGTAGCCAGAAGTAATTGTCCACCTTTGTCATTACTTTGTATGTCTGAGCTCAAAACAAAACATAGGCTGCAATCAGCAAGAAGGAGGGAGGTTGTAATCACGAAAAGTGTTGGATTGGATTCATCTATGTGTTTGCAGGAAGAAAGCAATCTTGAAGACACTGCAGTGATTTACATGAACGAATACACTGGTAGAGGCCTGTAAATAATCCCATCTCCAAATCAAAATGGCCAGGTCACTGGTCAGCAAAAAACTCCAACAGCAACAGATCATCTAATCAAAGTATTGTATTCTAAGACAACTTCAGTCACATGCAACAAACATTTGTTTCTTGGGCTTTAATATTTCATAGATTTAGCTATAAAATACTCAAGATTGCAGAATCCATTGTCCAAAGGGTTTTCTTTTCATTGTGTGACATCTCACTTGTATTTTTCATATCTTTTTCTATGGCTTAATGTTCATTATCCAATTAATCTTACTTTCCTTTTTGCTATTTGAGTCTTTGGGATGTCATTGCTTTTGTCTGGCTTTTTTGGTTATGTATGCATATAAGACCAAATAATATAACTTGAATTCAGGTCAACTTGACAATTAATGCAAGCATCAATATCTTTCATATTGGATGTTCTGCTGGATACTGAGGCATATACTCAAAGAATAAGATGTTCTAGAAGGCAGAATCCTAGGTCAACCACAAGGAATCTATGCTGTAATTTCTGGCAACTCTTGCTGACACTGCCAGTTGTATTTCATTGTTATAGTAAACTACACAGGTTATCATAAAAGAGAGACAATATTCTAATGAGCCTCCTTTAATCATGAGGGTTAAAAAGCAAAAAAACATTCTCTAGTTGGAAGGAAAAAAAGTCAGCATTGGAAATTAGGGAGTTTCACAGAATAAGATGTGGATGCATTACTGATGGCTGGAAAAAGCCATGTGAAATAGAACATTTGTAGTTTCTAAGAAGACAGAGAACCTCTGAAGATAATGAGGAAATGGAGAACTCCATCCCATAAACACTGTGAACTGGACTCTGCCAACAATTTGAGTGGGTTGGATGAGATTCTTTCCAAAGCTTCTAGTGAAGAGCCATGTTGTCAAATGCCTTGATTTCTGTATCATGGTATCTAATACTCAGCATTTTCTTAATATATGTTGACTGCCTTTGTGCGGCATCAGGAGATGATGGCAGCCATCATGCAATGAGAGTATGGACACTGGAAAGAGTTTGCTTCTAAAACAAAGCCACACCCACAGGAACTCTTCCGTTAAGTTTTTATTTTATTTTATTGTAAGGGTGATGTACAGAGGGGTTACAGTTACATAAATAAGGTAAATGAGTACATTTCTTTCTTTTCCTTTTTTTCTTTTTTCTTTTGGTCGGTTGTGGGGCTTGAACTCTGGGCCTGGACACCCCTCAGCTCTTCAGCTCAAGGCTAGCGCTCTACCACTTGAGCCACAGCATCCCTTCTGACTTTTTCTGCTTATGTGGTGCTGAGGAATTGAACTCAGGGCCTCATGCATGCAAGGCAAGAGCTCTACCGCTGAGCCACCTTCCCAGCCCATGAGTACATTTTTTGTCTCACGTTTCTACCTCCCTCATTTTCTCCCACTTTCCCCTCTCCTTCCCCCCCAAGTTGCATTGTTATTCCCCTTCCCTTCTCCAAATCAGATAAATTAAACATATAGGCAATACATAGGGTGCAAAATCAAAAAACAGTGACAACAGGGGAGAAACAAAGGGGAGAAAATGAAAGGAAAATAACTTCACACAGTGCATAAACATTAATCTCTTTACCATGGAAGACCCCTCCCAATCCAATACTTCGTAAAGACCCTACCTGTCAGCTTTGCTGTAGTGGAGAGCAAGTCTTTGACACACATATTTTGAAGGATATGTTCTATCCATAGTAATAAGCAGATACCCACTTAAGCTCATCTGGATTTCTGATCTACAGAGAAGTGAGGATCATTAGTATAAATTTGTCCGAAGAGATGGATGAATCTCTTCATGCAATGTACTATGTGTCAAGATAAATAGGGGGATTTGTATCATGTTGGGATGTGCAAAAATGGAAGGTTTTAGAAAGAGGATTGATCTTAGTTCTTATTGCTAAATATACTCTTGGCTATGGAGAAAGAATGGGTTTCTGAAGTAAGGATAAGGAATGGAGGGAAAACTAGTGAATGACAGGACACACAGAGGAGTCAGTTGGGTTTTAGGTGTGGGTAGCAGCAGGACCCAAATAATATTTATCTTTTAGACTTTATATGCACAATGGGCTCATATGAAATGATGTGTAAACTCCTCAATGAGCTAAGGAATAAAAATGCAGCATACTTAAAGAAAATGTCTCTGATGAATATGTTTTGGAAGGATTTGTAAATCTAGAAACAACTTGTGGAAGTATATAGATATGGGACAAAGAAGATGGGAAATAACTAGAGAAATATCTCAGATATCATCAGCAGGATATGACATTTACTAAAGCCTTTTGAGTGTTAACCATCTTGAAGACAAAGAACACTGAGCAAGAAAAGAGAGTGAAAAGATTTTATCTTAGACAAATAATATTTAAGAGGAAGATCAAGAGAAATGGAGGGATAAAGAACCCAAAGAATATACAATGCAAAAACATTAAGGATAACATGTAATATCCCAGAAGTCACAAGGAAAACCTTAAAAAAAGGAGTGAATAAGTGGAAGCAAACATCAGCCCCTAGAGCTGTGAATGGGGAGAAAAATCCACACACAATTGTTGGGAAAAGACAGACATAATGGGAGAACCATCTATTCTGCTACTAACACCATTCTAAATATCACAAATGAGGTATAGGATGCTATCAAAGGCGAAAAGATGAAGGTATGACTTCATTTGTTATAATAACAAACACTTCAGCAAAGAAATATTCTTTGAACTAAAATCTGAAGGGCTGAAATTAATCTCCCCCAAATTCATAGAACCTCAGTATATGACACATATTCCGAAATGATGCCTCTGAAATGTAAGCTAAAATGAGGTCCTTAGGGTTGACCCTAATCAAATATGTGTGGTATCCTTGTGAGAGAGACATTATGGTTAAATATACACAGAAGAGAGACACTGGTGAAGATGTGAGTGGCCAACTCCATCCATCACTAAACCAAGAAAAGAGACAGAAGAAGAAATGAAACCTGACTGCACTTTGATCCCAGATTCTTAAATCCAGTATTAGAAGAAAAATTACATGATTGCAAACACCTAGCTTACAATACTTTGGTAGAAGACACAGAATACAAGTAAAAATCTAATTCGCAACAAGTGTTTTCCATCTTTTCCCCTTGGAGTCTGTGTCAATCCTATGATTAGTCTTTATGGGAAGTGTGGGGAAGGAGAGCTCATATGTCGCTTATAACTTCCATGAAGGTCACAGCGATAAGAAAACTTTGTATGCTGGGAAATGCATTAGCCCTTTAAATACACTAAGCTATTTAATTCCCGTAACAGTGGGAAGGTGGAATTATCCATATTCTTTATGTGAAGAATCTGAGTCTCAAAGAAGTCTCTTGTTTTATCCCACATCACTTAGCAAAAAGACAACAAGCCCAGGCTGGCAGGGTCCCTAAAGCTGTGTCCTTCCTTCTTGATGCCCTGTATGTTTCTCTCCCCTTCTATTACAAAGAGCCTGCATCAGGGACTCCAAATCTCTTATTCTTCGAATACCTCTGTTTTCCTAACAATTACCTGGAAAGACTAGCCTAGACAGCCGAAGGTTTCCTATCTAAAACAGGATTGTCCTTGGTCCCTGGATTCCAGAGCTTTTCTTTTTATATGTCATGTTGCCAATCCATTTTCTGCTCCTCCTATGCAAAATGAAACATGTTCCTTTCCTCTCTGACTGCACTTGAGGTTGTAATTCTTATCTTTATTGCTACCCCTACAAGGAGGAGTAAATCATTATGTGTGTGTTTCTGTTGACTTTTTTCCTCTCCCTCCTTCTCTTTCAAAGATAATTGAGTTACTTCCATGTAATTTCTTACAAAGTAAATTTCCAACTACCTTTAACCACAAATTACTCATCGTGTTGGGCTTTTCAGGGTTATATTAAGTCATTCGTCACAGATGCTGCTGATAATAGTTAGCTTAGGCTAAATGTTTCCTTGTTCAGGATATTTATCACATTTTGTACCTGGCTGTGAAAATGAAAGGCAGGGAGAGTGTGAACCTGTTCCAGGAGTTACAAGATAATGAGTGTGAAAAAGCTGGGTAAACTGCAAAAGCCTCTGTCTTGAGGGTGGTCATTAATAACATTAAATCATTCTTTATGGATTTGAACCAAAAGCTGTTTGTTTGGGTTTGCAGATCAAGAGGACCAGGTTGATGAACATCTAGCCCAAGTATTCTACAAGGCCCCACAAATCATTTGGTATATAACAAGACAGAAATGTATGCTTTTTTGTTTTTTTTGGGGGGGTCTGGTTGTGGGGCCTGAACTCTGGGCCTGGGTGCTGTCCCTCAGCTCTTTGGCTCAAGGCCAGCACTCTACCACTTGAGCCACAGTGCCACTTCCGGCTTTTTTTTCTGCTTATGTGGTGCTGAGGAATCGAACCCAGGGCCTCATGCATGCCAGGCAAGTGCTCTACCACTGATCCACCTTCCCAACCCAAGAAATGTATGCTTTTTAAATCCTCCTTTGTGGCCATCTTCCTGTGCTGATCATTTTGTGTGGCTAATGAATGATGTTGTTATAAGTTCCCCATCCATGGATGAAGAAGATGGCATCATGTTTGAGTGCCAGTGTGTCCTGTAGTATGTTTGGACAAAGCCTTTACTTTCCTCCATCTTAGTCTCCATTTTTGTAATCTGGGAATGAGATTCTCTTTCCTTTGAGACTTCTTCTGCGAGACTTAAGTAAAATCAACTTCGTGAATCTCTAGCTCAAGGCTATCACTAGAAGTTGGCTTCCTTCCCCTCGAGAACCTGGGCTGGAAAGAAATCACCAAAGGACAGTGACAGTCATCGCTACGTTACCTGTCGTGGAAGCTGGAGTTTGGAGTGAATTAGTGAGAGCTGTTGTGTCACTCTGGTGAGTCGTAAACCATTTTGCACTAGGTGTAGCTTCCAGTTCAAGTTTATGCTGTCCATGTTCTTATCCAGCCCCCAGGTTTTTGTTCAACTGGAAAAAGTAACTGAAGAAAATTCTTACTTGCCACATGCCTTTTTCCGTTTGTGGGAGTTAGGAATATGATGTATGAAGATCTGGGAGAAAAAAAAACCACACTTGACTTCGGAAAAGACAGGTGCTGAGCTGGCGGGGCCTGGTTCTAGGGTTGCAGGCCTCTGCTCCAGGCCTCACATACTTTCTCTGTGGGGCCAATGGATGTGAGGAAATTCTAAGGCACAAAGGACTGATTGAATTTCATCGATTATAACAATCGACCAAGTCTCCTAAAATGTACAACCAAAAAGGTAGAAAAACATGCATACAGGTCCCTTACCACCTCTGCCTATGAATTATCTATATTCTTTGACCTCTACTTCCTCCAGCTCAAAGGAGAAGGTCGATGTCTTTGTCACAGAGTTGATTTGAGAACAACCTGGAATTTTATATAAGAATGGCTTATGATCCTTTGAATTGCTTGTGATTTAAGCCATGATCCAGTGCTTCCTGCTCTGGTAATTTCCTTCTTCCTAGCAAACTCCTGTCTCAGACCCATAGTGATTTAGAGGTCGATTGATGTAGTGGAAAGAACCGGAATTCAGTACCACACAGAAAAGGTTTCAAAATCCACTTCCTGTCAGCAATATGACCCTGAGTTCCTTAGCTTCATCAAATGCAAGTTTTGTCACTGGCTTACTGAGGGATTAATACAGTCCAGGAGAATTAAGTGAAGATAAGAAAAGGATATTGTATGAGTCAGGCAGTGGCTCATGGCTAAAATTCTAGCTACTCAGGAGGATAAAATTGGGAGGATTGTGGTTTGAGGCCAGCCCAGTCAGAAAGCTCAAGGAACATTTTCTTAGTCTGGTGTGGTGAACCACATCTGCATCCCACCTACCACAGAAAGCCTGAAATCGGAGGACAGAAGTCCAGGCATGTGTCTGGGAAACATCTGAGAGACTATCAAAAAATAACCAGTGCAGGAAAGGGCTGGAACAGCAGCTCAGAGGAGAAGAGTGCTTGCTTACCAAGCACAAAGCTCCAAGTTCAAACTCCAGTAATGCCAAAAAGAAACAAAAATTAGCACACAAAAGGAGAGTTGTAAAGCTGGCATATTCAGATTACAGTGACTATTTACCCTCATGGAGATGAATAAGGAGCTGTATCATAGGGGGATTATTTGACCTGAATATGGTGGGTGGGTTTCCTTTAATGCCAGCTTCTTAACCAAGGTAAAATTTCTTTGCATGTCTTTTATGAAAACAAACAAACAACAGCAACAACAACAAAGCTTTATTTCATCCTGGCTCGTCCCGTTGCTAGTGCCATGGTCTGTCAGTGTCAGGAATCTGGTATCTTTCCATGCAGTATGATCTACAACGTGAGGCATCTAATATGTCCTGTAGTTCCTCACCCAGCTGGCAAGTCCCGGGTTGATGTAGGCAAGAGGCTGTTCAGAAGAACAAATAAAAAAGAGTAGAGAAGCCAGGAAGGGAATCTTTTCCTTGAGTCTGTTATCAGTGGTGAAATAATGAGTCATGAAAACAGAGACCTTGTCTTCTAAGTGACACACCACGGGGACACCTCCCTATTCAACCTGCTTCCCGCTTAGGGCTGTCAGCATAAATCAGGCCCCAGACAGATCCACCAAGCAACAGGCCGGCTTTGGTGCCTGACAGGAAGACTGTCAGGGACCTGAGTCGTGCGTTACATTTAGAAAGGTTCCTGCTATCAAACTAATCACGGAGTCTTTTCCTTGTGACTAATGGGTAGTTTTCTTTAATCTCCAGAAACCTCTGATCAATTAACTGCTATTTAGGCCAATCAAGGAAATTGAGATATAGAGTTTAATTAGCTTTTTGAAGGTTACACATGGCATCAGCCAGCAGACAATTGTAAAGGGAAACTCGGGGCACAGCTGGCAGGAGTCAACAGAGTAGAAAAGAGGTGGCATTCGGGTGAGAAGAAAGATGTGCGCAGGCATCAGGGGGTAGGGGGTAGGGCATCCTTCCATGGACAGGGGACATGACAGATCCTCTCTGGTGTCTCCTTACCCCTTTTCTCCTTAGCACTCAACTTGCATGCACATTTGTGTCCTTTTGAAGATCCTTGTCTCTAGCTCTGGACATGGCCATGCTATTTCCAAACGTGACATCACTGTATTTCTCTGAAAAGCTGCCAGGAGCCGATCTGATGGTGAAATACTCAGGTCACCTAAACACATGCAGACTCTACTCAAGCACCTAGGAAGATAAAAAAATGAATAACCATTACTATTATGGTCTGCCTCCAAAAGCACCTAACCCAGGCTTCTTGGTTTTACTGAAATAATGTCTTTTCACCCCATTTCTGTAATTGATGGTATAGGAGCAGCTCTCTCCTCTCAATCTTAGAAAGCTGTAACACACAGGTGTTCAGGCCTGGCCAATTTTCCTGTCCCCAGTGCTAACCAATCCTTCTTCTAAATTCTCTAGAAGTAAGACAAGTTTTACACATAGCCCATTTATATGCAATGTACTGCTCTGTGTGAAAGAATGGCCACTGTGCAAAGGGACTGTGGCCATTTCACTTTCCTGGCCACACGTCTGGCATACTTCTTCTCCAGCTGTGGAACTGCAGAAAGCCTGTAGTCAGATGCTGTTAGTCTGGTGGAAAGTATTGCTTGTGTATGAGTTTCCTGTAGTGGAGATTAACAAAATGTTCTCACCACTGAAGTGACTTCTAAGACCACACTTTTATTTTCTTGTGGTTCTGGAGGTCAGACATCAGCTCCTCCTGGGAGATTGAGGGGAGGATCTATCTCTTGCCTTTTCTCACTTCTGGGGCTGTTTCATTCATTGGTTCTTGATCAACTGAAATCCAGAGATATACATCTTCAAATATCTTTCCAGCTTCTCTGACTTGGATTCCCTGCTCCATCTTTTCCTTAGAGACTTTATTTACCTTTCATCCACCTGAGAATCCACAATAATTATTTCCTTCTAGGATTCTTGCCATGTGATGCCCACAAAGTTTTTTTTTCCTTTTTACTTGGTTGAATGACAAATACTGAAATAACAGAGATTAGTTTGCATATAACTTTGGGCTGTGAAAGCCAAACCTACAATAAAAGTTACATGTATTAACAATTATATTGATCGGATTGTGTCTATTTCAATAATTCATTTGCTAAGTCATCAGTTCTGAACAAGACTATATTTGGCAATGTAGTCTTCACAGATGGATTCAGTCGGGTGGTTTTGATTCTGTGTGAGTGGTGGCTTTTAGAGAAGTAATTCATATATAAAAATGTCTGCAGGGAAAATTCTGGGAAAACAGAGGGAAGGAGCCTTTGTAAGCCAAGGAGAGAGACCTTGAATGGACTCTTCCTTCACAGACCTAGGAACCACAGCCCTAAAAAGGAGAATGACTCATTGAGACAGCCTGAACTCCTACTCTCCAGACTACAAGAAATGAAAATTCTATTGTTGAAGTAAACGGTCTGTATCACTTGGTTATGATAAGCCTAGTCATCATACATAAAAATCAATAGAAATTTATGCAAAAAGCATGTGTAATCTGTATTTGTTCCCTACTTGGGAGTGACACATTTAATCAAAATTTGCATGGACAGAGATAAGAAGGAGAGCATTTTTCATAGGCTGTAAGAACTGAACATCCTGGCCTTTTGAATGGCAGGGACCGATTTTGATATATGTAGTATATTGATTGTTCTTTTTAGGCTTCAGTTGACTTTCTATAAAACGGCAAGAAGAGAGATGGGAATCAGTTTGGTATTCCTAGTGTTTCCTTATTGATTACATGAATGAATACATGCAAGGTGCTTAGACCAGAGCTTGCCCACAGTAATAATTGTGTCCATGCTTTTATTGCTGTGGTTAAATGCTTGCTCCCTTCAGGGATGCTGAGGTACTGCTGGGTATTCTGCATTGTATATGTGTTGCCTCTTACTACTACAACAGCCTCTGCCCATCTTCAGCTCTCCTTGTGATCTCCTTAATGCCCTCTGCTCCACCCCCAGAAAGCCACTTGGAATCTGACATGATACACTAATTACATTTTTCTTAATTTATTATCTACCTCCCTCCCCCATCACTGCTGAGGTTATTCATTGCTGCAGCCTTCATTTATTGTATAGATATGAGCAAACAATGTTCAAAATGAGTGTTAAATACTGAACATTTTCTCATTAAGGATCTATGCAGTTACAACGAAGTCAAGTTTTAGGAGTAGGTGGAGCTCAAGGATGGAGTAGGAAGGTGAATGCATTTTTGTATTCATACAAAATGCCAATTATTTTCAATGTGTTTCCAATGTCTCCTATGAAAATTGATCTTCCTTGAGTTAAAAGGCATTCTGTTTGCCTGAAGTCTAATGATGAGGCATAGCATTGGGTATATGTCTGGTTTGGGTATATGGGTACATGGGCTGGAAGGGGAGAAGAATATGGTTCTACTACGTGTGTGCAAACGTGGAAACTGGAAATATTAGGTATACCATGCTCTCTGCTGCAGACTGGCTAACCCATTAGAGAAAAAGCAGGAGTATAATGAACATGACCACATTCCCTATCTCTCTCTCTCTCTCTCCT
>NW_012267224.1:732667-795697 GCF_000151885.1 Dipodomys ordii
CACACACACACACACACAGTCAAGGAAACATTGATACTCCAAATGGCCATGTTTCTAGAATGAGTTATCTACACTCCCAGGTGCGTAGGGGCTCCTGACGCTCCATTCCTGTCTTCCTGGCACTGTGAGGTGCACAGGTATAGCAGGGGGCTTTGTAGGTGCAACACAGGTCTCTGAACAAACTCCTTGATGCCCCTTCTGGTTATTTGTGAGAAAGCAGCCATAGAATGATTTTTGGCCCTCATAATACTCACTATGCTGAAGAGAAACTGGAATCAGGTAACCTGAGGGAATGGAGGGATGGGGGATGGGGGAGATGGGAGGTTGATGGAAGGGGTGACAGTGATTAAGATGCATCAAATCAATTAATTGACATCAACCAAATTGACATGTTGAAGCAAATCCCTCTGTGTAGCTATTTGGAGAGAATAAACACATGAGTTTAATTTTTGAGAGAATATAAATACAAGGAAGATGTCAAAAGAACATGAAGCAACATCTCAAAGTATATTGCTCTTACACGGCAGTGTGGCATGTTGAGCTGAGTTCTTCTGGTCTTCAAAGTCCATCTTTGACCCTTCAAAGAACAGTTCATATCAAATACACTGGATGTTTTAAGCATGGGCGGACTGTTAGACATAGTCTCTTAAATATTAAGTTGTATGTTCAGGCAGAACTCTTCTGAGTTGTACCATAAAGAGGAAAGAGGTAAAACTCTTGGCTAGACTGAGAAACATGGAACTAGAGAGAGATCCTCGCTCTAAGTCAGGGATAGGAGGATGGAGAAGAAAGGGAAGAAGAATACATGCATTGTATTGTTCATCAATTGTATTTAAATAAAACAGAAAAAAATAGAAAAGAAGAACAAATGGACCATTTTCTCAGGGTCTGAGCCTAGGCTGACTGTTTCATTAGCATTAGAATAGGTTTGGAACTTTGTCAGTGGAATACATAATTAGTGAAAATCCCTTGTGTAGTGTGTGTGTCTCTTGTGAATAGAAGTAGTAAAAATTCTAATATATCATTAGGAATAACCATGCTATCTCATGTGTAATGAGTTCAGAGTTTATGTTATGGCATTGGACATATTTAAATGCATTCTATTTTGTTTAATTTTACATTGTATTGATAAGAAAATTTAGGTACACAGAAGCTACCTCATTTTCTGAAATTTCTTACCCAATGGATGATAGAGGCAGGATTTCAACACAAGTTTTTTGATGTCTAAGCATTCATTCTTACCATCTTCTTCATATGTTATCTAGCATCTTCTGATACTGTTACTGTCAAGAACAAATGTAACTGTGTCTTATTTGGAGGGAGAGGGGTGATGTAGCTGTGTGCATATTATAGTCTTACAACTCACAGAGCACTTTCCCAGGAGCATTGTCAAGTTATTACTCATGGCACCAAGAGCATGGCTTATTCCTGCATGTATATGAGGCTGGCACCTGAACAATCATCTTATTTTCAGTCAAAAGAAACCCACACAAACTTCTGCATACATATAGACATCCTCGTACTTATTTTAATCTGAATTCTAAAAAAATGAATATTTACTAAACTGTAATTGACATGCGATAAAATGCACCTCACTTGGAGAGCCCAGTCACGATGGCTGCTCACACACCATGAACGCAACCAGAGTGTGAAACATTTCCATCACCCAGAAGCTCCTATCTTGACTCCACTGTAGTTAAACCAGGCCCAGGCCACCCTTATCTGTTCCCACAGGCTGAGTTTTAATGGCTAGCCAGATAATATTTTATTATTACACTACAATTAGATAGATGCTTACTGACTATTGGATATAAATTATTCAATTTTTTTCCTTTAAACAAATTACAATAAAGTGAAAGAAAATCTCTGGTAACACCTCTGATAATTCCTTCAAAATCGATAGATTTAGAATGGTTGGATCAAATGTATGCACTTTTTAATAAAGTCATATTTTCATTTTGGAATAAATTTTATTTGACACAAGAGTTACAGAGGTCCTGCAAAGAGATCTCTTGTGTTTTCTCCAGAGATTTCCATTGTGAACCTCTCATATTAACACTACTGATAAATCACTCTATGGATGCACTGATAAGCCACACTTCATCCACATAGTACAAATTCTTCCATTTCTGTTCTAGAAACCAATCCAGGAAATCACATTCCACTAAGTTGTCATATTTCCTAATGTCTGCTATTCCCTGGAAGTTTCTCTCTTTCCCTGTCTTTTGTGATTTTGACTGTCTTGAAGGTGACTGGTTAGATTTTGTGCAGTACATCTTTGAGGTAAGTTTGTCATACGTTTTCCTGATGATTGGACCAGATTTATGGCCATGAGGGAAGAATATTTTATGGAGGTGATCTGTCCTTTCCTTTTCATTCTATCAAGGGGTCATGCTACCACCATGACATCACTCCCGATGTTAACCTTGCTCACAATGTCAAAAGGATTTGGCAAAGTTTCTCTTGTACAAATTCACTGATTTCCCTTCTTCCTGTACTTGCTGCTATTTATTTTTTTCTTTTCTTTCTTTTTTTTATTGTGAAAATACCATACAGAGGGGTTACAATTACATGGGCAAGATAATGAGTACATGGGCAAGATAATGAGTACATTTCTTATCATGCATTGTTGCCACTTCCTTTGTTTCCCCTTCCCATCCCTTCCTATCTTCCCGCCTCCCCACCACCCCTCCTACCCGCCCCCCCCCAAAGTTGTAAAGTTTGTTTTTTGACATAACGACTTGTACGTCTCATTGTTGCAATGGGTCCACCTGTATCCCTATTTAAATGATTTGTTTTTTCCTTTCCCATCCACAAATTATACCAACATCAAATACAATGAAAGCAAGGGTTACACCATGGGGGAGAGACATACAAAGCAACAAAGAAATAATCTTATAAATATGTTAGAAACAATTGCATGAAAGCAAAAACATTTGAATCCTTATCTCGGGTTCATTTCACCTAACATCAACTTATCTGACTTTTCCTCCTCACTTCCACCCTCCATTTTCCCTCATCTTGTCCTTCCTTCCCTTCTCTCTTCCTCCCTGCCATCCTTCCTTTCTAACTAAGACATATAATAAGCAAAGGATTAAAATTTGGTGAGAGATATGGAATAAACTTGGTTGATAGAATTGATGCAACTTCAAAGGCTTAGCTGTGTGCATCATTTTTGCAGATTCTAACAAGTTCCCATGGAAATAGTTATGTTATTATCGCCACTTGAACTTGAGGAAACTGAACGCCTCTAAGTGATCAGAGATTGCACATTAGCACAGATATTTGTACC
Organism: Dipodomys ordii; assembly: GCF_000151885.1. NCBI lineage: Eukaryota > Metazoa > Chordata > Mammalia > Rodentia > Heteromyidae > Dipodomys > Dipodomys ordii. The sequence continues at coordinate 735,960 of NW_012267224.1, forward strand.
CTAGATCTTCCAACTTCTTCCTCTACACTGGCCCACAACTCCCTGCTTTCTGTGGTAACCAGGATATACTTTCCTTTAGAACTCTCTCTTATATTTTCTCTGGAAATATCTTTGGCAGCTCCTTGTTTTTTTTTTTCTGAAAAATTAACAGGCAAAATACATGGTTTTGAACCTATTATTGATGGTTATACCACAACCAGGGTCACAGGTTGGTGTGATTTATTACTTCAGGTTTTCAGTTTGCTTTTTCTCTGTAGCAAAGATAAATAGAACCAAAGGAAAAGTGATGCCGTGGGATCCGTTAGAATTCACTTCAAACCCTGCGAGTCCAATATCTGACCTGCAGGACAAATGAGATTTTCTTGAACTGAGCATGGGCTCCACTCACAATTCTTAGTACATTCTTCATATATAGTGATGTATATCACTATACATATATACTTATATATATGGCTTGGTATATATATATATATATATATATGTCACTTGATATATATCACTACATATATATATATATATTTATAAAATCTTATATACAGGGTGATATATATTAACTATATAACTATGTATGGTGATACATAGTATATCATATATATAGTGACATACTTGACATACCTACAAAGATACTTTGTAAGTATCTTGACATACTTACAAAAATACAACCCAAGGACATGGAGAGTGGCAAATAAATTTTTAAAGGAACACACCTATCCAATTTCAGCAGAAACATTGTTATTGCTAGTATAAAACTGACCAATATATTTTACTATAATGCTTAAGTAATTATCTTAATGCTGTTGGTTGCCATAATTTTCCACATAAAATAAAAGAGGTATCAAGCTAAAATTAGAGAAGCAAAGAAATCTTATAATTGGAGTATAAGAATAAACACATGTTCTTTCTTCTTTAAAGAACGAACTGAAGAACCTCTGAAACTGAAACACCCCGGGCCTCAATCACCTCTCTTGCTGCTTACATTGCACTCTCTCTCTCTCTCTCTCACCTTTTCTTACTAAAAGTACCTAGCAGTGGAGTAATAGTTGCCATATTTAGGACAAGCCTAGGATATTTTTATAGTATCAGAAATCAAAAAACTATCCTAAGGACAACAAATTCCACTCTGAAGAGTTCCACTGGTAAAAGCTTGAATACCTGGAACATTCAATAGAAGAATGCATGCAAATGATTGAAACATTGAGTAGTTAAAACACCAGCTCATTATAACACTTTTCTCCATTCAAAAATGCAAAACTACAAGAAATCTGTTTCCTAACATCATCCATTCCCCAACCCAAAAAACAAAAATAATTCAAAAAGAGAAAATTCCTCTTGTTTTATACTGCTATAAGGAATTTCCAAACACTTATGTAGAAAATTGATGATGGAAAAAGATAATTAAGAATTTACCCAACTTTTACTCTATGGATTTGTATCTGAGTATAATGCAGTAGTTCTTCCTGGCCAAAGGAAAGTTCTTCAGAGAAGCATTCAAGCTGAATGGATATAAAACCATAGAATTAGAAAATTAGTATTTGGAAACTGCAATGACTCAAGATGAAACCATTGAATGAAATGTTAAGGGAACTTACATGGGAAGGAATGTAGCATTGTTAACCTGAGCCCACTCAATATGAGCAACACTGAATTTGATTCCTGTCCCCATTATGGGGGCCACACCAAGGGAACACCATCACCAGGCAAAAAGCAGTTGGGTCCCAAACTAATCAGATTTTTAAAATTAATTAATATTTATAAGAACTAAGAAGATTTGAAGACAGTAGAATATCATTCCAAAAGTCAAAATACCTGGTGAACATGCCAATAGATCCAGAATTGTCTTGATTAAAACAAGAGGCTAATAAATTTTCATCTGTGGGGAAAGGCAGAAACAATCATGTCCTAGGCCATCTAAGACATTTTATTGTTCTAGAATATGAGTATCCTAAAGGACAACTGATCTTTTTAAAAAAAATTTTTTTTGGGGGGCCTGAACTCTGGGCCTGGGACCTGTCCCTCAGCTCTTCAGCTCAAGGCTAGCGCTCTACCACTTGAGCCACAGTGCCACATACAGCTTTTTCCTTTTTGCTTATGTGGTGCTGAGGAATCGAACCCAGGGCCTCAGGCATGCAAGGCAAGTGCTGTACCACTGAGCCACCTTCCCAGCCCACAACTGATCTTTTATATATGTTTCCAGAAAACAATAAGGTAGAACAAAAAAGAAGAGATTAGCAGACAAATGTAATGAATGAACATCACCTTTGGTTTTGTGGAAAAAATTTTATAAAACAATCACAAAAGGACATTATGGAGATAAGCAGAAAATTTGATAATGCCTCACAGATCAGATGATGTTGAGGAACTGCTGATAGTTTTGTTAGGTATCATAGTGACATTAAGGATATGCAAGGCTGTATCCAGGTTTATTAGAGATCAATTCTAAAGACTATAGTCATAAAATGAAGTGAGTTTTGGACTTGCTTTATTATAGCAATAATCAATCATGAAGACAGTTGACATTAAATTTAAGTCATATCATTAGATAGTTCATCTTACTTTTGTTTATGTTTAGATGTTTTCTGAGTAATTTTAAAAAATAGCTGTCCTATTTTTTCATGTATTCTGTAATATACTGGACTGATCTGGATATTATGTACTGGCATGTATACAGATTTTGTGAGTCTTTACCACTACCTCATCACACATGAGGCCTAGGATCAGCTCTCTACTTCACCCAGCAGACTGTAAATGCAATGCCTGGATTTAAACACCTAAATTCCAGATATACCCGGCTTTTTGTGATACTAGCCAGGTTCTTTATGATAAAGAGTCTTATGAAATAATGAGATTGGCTTACGGCTGTTGGAAGAACTGAGGGAATGTGTATTGAACCCTGTGGAGTACTTGCACTGTGGCAAAGTCATTTTCAATTCATAGATTGTGGTGCCAAATATGTTACAGGGAACAGTAACCACCCACAAATGGATGTTTTTAGGGTTCTTGATTGCATGACTCTGGTAGGAAATGTATGTATCTACCCCATTTTTCTGATTATGTAGCTTTGGGTCCAGTAAAGGTCAATTTGGTAACAAACTTGGTAAATAAATTAAGAAAAATTTATGGCCTCTCAAAAAATCAATACTGATTTTGGAATGAATTTTCAACAAATAACAACAACAGAAACTATATACCAGATTCCAATAGCAGTACAACACAATGACATTGTAATTAACAAATTAATATTTTATGGCTGTTTTTCTTTTCTTTTCTGTCTCTTTGAAACTTTTGGCAAGGGTTTATTTGAGTAAAACAGTATTCAGGTAGAGAAACAGGGAGAAGATGAAGAAATATCTCCTATTCTTTGGGCAGGAAATGGGAGTTAAAACTCAAATGGTATTTTTTTCAAATTATATATTATTATCTTCAAGTAGTTGTATGAAGAGGTTAGCATTTAACAAATCTGTTTATAAGTGCAGTGCATCTTGGTCAATGTCACGCATTAATAATTTTCCTATAACTCCTATCCCTCCTAGTTTTTCCTAGTTGCATTGGATATGCATTGAATATCCTCCCTGCATCCCCTCTTCCCTTCTACCCTCTCTGACCTTCCCTACACCTTCCACATGCCAGTTTTCTGATATTCATGCTGTAGGGGTGTGAGTTCAGTTTTCTAAGGAATTACACCATTTCAATTCTCCCCTGAAAAAGCAGCTTTTCCTGCCTCCCAGTCTATAAGACAATGAATTTAGTGTGTACTTCTGACATCAAACACGGGAAATTAGTACAAAAGAGTTTGTGAAAGAAGAGATTTTTGAGATGTTAGTCATGGGATGAGTAAATATTATCTGGGCAGGTAAAAGAGGAACAGATTATCTCAGAAGTCTATCTGAGGTCTAAACTATTGCTGTTTGAAGGAGTTCTTCCATGTCTTGGGTCAGTTTCCTCAGTCGGCTTACAGGTTCCCAGGGAAATCTTTCTCCCCTTCATGCAGCAGCTACTTAATACATACTACACTCCAAGGGAACTAGTTCTCACCCCAGTTTGTTATTTGCATTCCTGGTGATGTAATGTGGAACTGACATGCAGGTGGAGGTAGGGGTAGTTCAGGGACAGGGTTGCTTTGGGAATTAGCTATGATTATTCTTGGAATAGACCCTCTGTGGTCTCCATCTCATTTTACAAATTGTCTTAGGGCGTAAGAATATCCACAGTTCAATCTTCACCTCCTTGGAGCTGTTTATTTTTATTTTTAATTGTTATTATATACAGAGGGCTTACAGGTATATAGGTCAGGTGATGAGTGCATGTTTTGGATAGTTTTATCCCTTGCCTGGCTTTTAAAAATATTTTAATTCAAGTGCTGTTTTTCAGTTATGGTGGAGGATTTTAAAAATAATATTTTGTAAGCAGTTTGAGATCATCTGTAAAAATTAGCTTGAGTCTATTGTAGAGAGTTTGAGGATTAGCTCATGAATACCCACTGCCAGTGATTTCCTTCCTCATGCCTCTGTGGTTTCCATTGTTCTGCCATCAGGTAGCATTACCGTCAAGGTGGGAAAAAACCAACGTCAAACTTAATATGAAAATAACATTTACTTCAAATAAAAACTTACCCTAAGTAGTAAGGAGCACAGAGAGACAAAGGATGGAGGAAGTGAACTGATAGTAACAAGTTTAATAGAAGAAAATGTTAGAGGGATGGAACTAATAATCCACACCCAATAATAAAGATTACACACACCCACACCCACACATATTAAATGCACATACACGTTTTATCAGTTTTACTCTTTTCTCACCTATCTAATATTACTTTTCAGTAAAATGATATTGAACATCATGTGAGTCAGATGTTGATCATTTTGATTACAAGTGTTTTATTATTATTTTTAAGTGGTTACTTTGGAAGTATTTTTAGGTTTTATGCGGTATAAGAGCTATAAGCATAAGATTTTTATAATGAGCTCATGTGTATGCATTTTGAAGTGATGATGTAATAAAATGACCCAGCACCATGAGTGGGTCCCTGAGAATCTTCCTTGCAAATGGCATTGTGTGAATTACTCATTGGAGGAGCATTGCTCTGCTTAAAGAACCATAGCTCCCGGGGCAGCATTGCAGAGCAGGAGGGAGCCCAGGACTCAAGCTTGTCTGTGTTCCACAGTGAAACAGTGAGAGGTGACAGACTCTCTCACTGAAGGCCAGAAAGCTGGACATTTCCCCCTCCCAAAAAAACGTAAAATTCATGGACAGAAACAAAATAATGAAGAACAGATGAGTCGGCTGGGAAGGGAATAAGTAAAATATGAGAAAATTTGGCAAGAAATGGGAGAGAGGGGAGTGGCTATTTCCAAGAATAAAGGCCTAGAAGAAATGTAACCTGATTTAGAATTCTGCTAGAATTCATCCTGAACCAATCTCATTGCCACAGACAGACAGTGTTCCCGGACTTCAGTCCCTGAAACTTTAAAACACCTCCATAAATTAGTTTTGTGTGTCAAATACAATTAGATAAGCTAAAGAATGGTGTGAGTGGGGCTGGGAAGGTGGCTCAGTGGTAGAGCGCTTGCCTTGCATGCATGAGGCCCTGGGTTCGATTCCTTAGCACCACGTAAGCAAAAAGAAAAAAGCCGGAAGTGGTGCTGTGGCTCAAGTGGTAGAACGCTAGCCTTGAGCTGAGGAGCTGAGGGACAGCTCCCAGGCTCACAGTTCAGGCCCCATGACCAGACCCCCCTCCCAAAAAAAGAATTGTGTGTGTCACAGAATGTGTGTGTGTTTGTGTGTCTGTGTGTTACTAGTATAAGTATAATTGAGTGTGTTAGAAGTTCATGAGAGATCGCTAGAAATATGTTTGATTTTTTACAATTAAATATCTCAATAAAAAGATTAAAAGCCCTGGAAGGCTCAAGGTTAGTGAAATAAGCAATTCTTGCATCTAATCTAGGCTCAGATCCTGGCAAAAACATAGTGATGGGAATATAGGTTTAGGCCAAATCTCTAGCTGAGAGGTAGTTTTCATTTTGCTTTTGTATAGGTTTTCATAGTCAGATTTTTTAGAGATTATTTTTGAAAACACACATGCATATTCATGTATCATTGCACAGATATATTTATACATAAAAAGTGTTTCAAAATCAGACCTATGACCTTCAGCAAATGCTGTTTGCTCAGACTCATTTGCCTGGATTACAAAACAATGATATGTGGAGGTCATCTCTTGGACATGAAAATATTGTCTTCAGTGACGCATGTATTTCCAACATGTCACTTTAGATCTACTTAAAGATAACTTTGGGGGAATAATATAATAAAGATAATCAGATATTGGTTTAGATATAGACATAGATACTGTTTCATATGTGTATAAGACACACACACACAATTTTAGGTAAATCAAGGCTAGATTCTCATGAAAATCGGTCCTGGGAAACACTTCTAAAACTGTCCCAGGTTCCTCAGTTGAGGGAACTCATGGATCTTCATCATGTTCTTCCACCTGTACATCTCCTTAATTCGTCTCTTTGCCATCAACCTCTGTGCTTGTCTGGACTCCCTCCCTTCTCCAGATTCCTCCATTCCTCATTGCATGTGTTTTTACCTCAAGGTGTGCTTTGATCTCTGACAGTACTAAGATCTCTGAGAGTACTAAAATGGCTGCATTCACCCCATACTGCCTAATTCTACATTTGTGAGGGAGGAATATGATATCAAGACTCATCCTGTTCATTCCAGGCCATAAATACTAACACTTCTTACTACCACAGATTTTAGAGAAAACCTTCGCTCCAACATTTATTTAACCTATGATTTTGTTACTAGATTCCCAACAACTCTATTTTCTCATAGTCTTATAGAGACTATTATAATTTTTCTGACCATTGGACTATTGGTAAAAATAAATCAGACAACATATAGTTTATGTAGAATATATGGAGCCAAAAGAAAGGCTGCTCTTAGCGTTGGTTCTGCCTGTAGACCAAATACTATCCCAAGCATAGGGTGTGTTTTTGTCAGCTGACCCCCTCTGGACCAATCAGCCAGAGCCTCTGGACGACTGAGATTATGAGACACTAATTTACATGGGAATGATCCTGGCAAGCAAGCAAGGATTTTTGTAACTACATCAGTGCAACATATCACCAAAGGTAGATATCCTATAAATATATATAATATTGGAAGATAAGGTCATAAAATTGACATAGGTATACTATTACTATCAGCTTTGGGGAAATGCACTAATATTCAATGTAAAAATGTTTCTCTTCCTGGAGATATCTATTGCCAACAGAAAACATGCATCATCTGATAAATATGAAGGAGTTATACATATTGGTTAGGGTCCTCTAGCCAAATCTGGAGACTGGTCAGAGAAAGCTGGGCTTCCCAGAGGTGAGCACATGAGCACGGGTGAGCTCCCTTGCTGATGGAGACTGTTTGAGGTTGCAGGAGGTCTCCTCAAACACATCCACATGGTTCAGAGTTATGTATCATTCGTGTTACAAAACGGGAAATTCTTGCCCTGCAAACCAGTTATCTTCAAACAAGTTCATAATTCCTGAAGAATTTCAGTTTCTCAACATGCGATTTCTATTTCTCCTGACAAGATACACAGAGCACCGACCCGAGGAAATCTGGGATTCCACTGAAGAATTGACTAATGGGTTGGCAAATGTCCAACTTGTAAGTTAGAACAATCCTTATCTGATAGTTATTAGATGTTTACTAAAGGAAGTTTTCTGAACATGTCATGCCTGATGATGATGTAGCCAGACCAGAAACCCAACCCGTGTTAACTTGAATTTTCCCAGAAATAGTTCTAGGCTTCCCAATAGACCAGCCTCAGAAGATTTCCAGATCTATTCTTCAGCTGTGACATAATTCTCGCTACCTCCCCCTCTTCAGACACTGAGGAGTTTCCTGAAGATGTCACTAAACTATAGAGTAGCCAAAGCTGTCAAGCTTGCAACAGGTAGAGAAACAGCTTCCAATGTCACCTCTGTATTGTACCAAGGATTCCAGAACAGGTGTGCTTGGCTCTCAATGTGAATTTTCTAAACAGATAGGTTTTGATGCTTTAAAAATGCAAAAAAATGGAAACAAATAGAAGCAAAAAGAATAATTTAACAGCCATCTGTGTACCTGCCATTTATAATTAACAGGTATTAACATTTTATGCTTGTTTTACTTACCTTGGATAATGAAATTACAGTAAGTTTGAAGTCCAGTACTCAGTTCTCTTATATTTTTAATCTTCTTCTTATCAAAAGACAGCTATTGGACAGACTTGGTTTATAATTGATCCATCTAGTATTCCAGCTTTGATTCATGAACAACAAAATGAATGTTTAAATACTTTATACCCATGTTACCATCTGATGCTTATTTTTTCTACAATTAGCTTTATTTCTTTCAACATGATTTTCCAAAAATAAAACCTCTGTTGATGCATATGTATCTCGTCAATTTATTTCTAGATGGATCTCCTGCTAGGAATTGTTGAAGCTGAAGTTTTAGAGTGTGCCGGGGTTTTCCAGGACATGCCAAACTTGAGAGACTTGGACACGTTCAGATTCAGAAGTCTCAGCTGCCCTCGGTTCTCTTGGGTCTAAGTCTTGATTTTGTAGTTGGTGTTGATGACAGAGTTATTTTCAATTCTTGTCTGGAGGTCATCTTTCTGTACACTGTTTCTTATCCTTAGGATGAATCTTCACTTTATGCAGTGTTACACAATAACTACTTATTATAAGGTCATATAGCAATTCATTGAATACTAAAAACAGCACAGAGATGCATTGCTACAGCCCAGTCCTCCCATTTGTCAAATATTTTCACACATGCCAAAAAACAATCAATAGCAGAGTGGAGTTCCATGCTCACGCCTGCTAATTGTGCCTTGAGCTACGTCATTCTTTATTCCTACAGGAATTCTCTGTTGGAAATGGTTTTAGATAAATCTACAATATCACTTTCATTTCTGGGAATGAGAATCTACACTATATTATAGAATATGTTTGCCCTAGATTACTCCAACAGCATTGAACTCTTTCCTTGATGCCCAACATTTATTTTTGCTGGCTTTGGGTCTTTCGTGATATGGGGTGTGTATTTCAAACTGATTCATCTAACACATACCAATTACAAAACCTATGATGTATGCACTCATATAATTATTGTGTAAATGAAGCACTTTGAGAATGGGAACAGCAGACATGTAAGAAATGAACATTTATTCTATTTTGGAACATCATATAATATAGAATGGTATGTCAGGATTGTTTTACAGCTCGATTAGACAAAGTTTCATATTTATACACAGGCTTATGTAAATCACTTCCAATTTTGGGGGAAAACATTGATTGTTATGTAAAGCTGGGTCCTTGGGCTATGCTACAGAAATGGCATTCTGGGAGGTACAGACTTAGGTAAAGAAATCTTCTTGAGATGGTTTAAAAATTAGATGTATTAAGTAAACTCAGAAGTACCATGTATGAATTTGTCATTACTGTTGATTCCTATTAGACAACTGGATATAACTTTGACCCAGTGTACAAAAGAGAGCAAACGAACCAGCCAGCCTTTTCAACAACAGCACCAAGTGTCTGCAGTGTCATTTTCAATACAGTTATATACTATGAATAACCTCTTTATCATTGGTTCAGGCTTACTATGTCAGATACCATGCTGTGCCTTTGTCATACATATCTTAATCCCTGATACAGATCGCAGATATGATATTTGTGGGCTTATTTGACAAAGGAAAATACTTGGGCTAAGAAAGGAAGAATTACTTTCTCTAAATAACTAAATGGAAACTTATCTCCTAAAGCCAATGCCTATAACTAACAAGCTCTTTTATGTCAGAAAGGTAAGAATTTTTTAATTTAAAAATTAATTTTAATTTAAAGATTAAACCAATGGTGCTTCTTATCAGCAAAGCTATACAATCATTGAATTAGACAGAGCTATGCATGATTCTGGTAATTATTAATTTAGGTCCTGTAACTTGAAAAGAAGCTTGTTCAGATCAAAGAGATAGCTAAGGTAACGGATTGGCCCTTCTCTACCAAAGGCTGTAAATTTTCCTTGAGCACAATAAGTTCGGCTTTGTTGGGCTAAGAAAACAACGCTTGACTGCACAGGGCTGGGTAAACCTGTCTCCCTCTTTCCTCTCTTGGCTTTCTTTGCCCACCTTCGATTGGTTTTCCCATCTCTGTCATCCAGGATGGACTCTCTGAGGAGAAATTGTGAAAATGGCTTCCATCTCAAAAACACACAGAATACACCCCAGGGTTTGGCAGTTCTAAGTTGAAGCAAACTGTGCACACCGCCCACCTGCATCCTCCTGTGCTTTCCCACCTTAGCAGCTGCATGGACTGTGATCTACCTCATCTCTGATTCTCTAAGACGCCTCAGTGCTCCACTGTTATTGTTTGTACCACTTCCTTTCTCTCGGTGCCTTTCACATTGCTCTGATTATGTCCTACAATGCTCACTGTCATGAGATAAACAGAGCTCCTGATCTCCACAGCTCTGTAGTGTTTTGTACTCAAATACTGTTCTTCCCCTTTATTTTGACCTTGCTTTTGTCTGCACTCATTTTTGTCTTCACTTTCTTGGGAAAGATTCACTTGGATGAATCTACCAGCAATCTGTCCTCAATTTTATACATTCCAGGGTTGACCTCTCTTAGGCTTCTCTCCTTGGAGGTATCTCTTACATATTCCTTAGAGTGAAAAAAAGCAAACAAGTAAACAAAAAGAAAAAACAAAACAAAAAACCTACTCCTCGCAGTGATAGGGAATTATTATCATGGTTAAACAAGTCTTTGACTCTCAATAAGAAGTTAAAGAATATACACATTCATCATGAAGCAAACATATAGCAAAAATGGAACAAAAAACTATTTAGATGATATAGTATATCCTAGAGCAACTCAGACTTGCTGCAACCCAAAATTCACATGCAAACTGTTAAGCGACTGTACCCAAGGTAAGCTTAGTGTCAATTTACAAAATCTTTCTTATGGAATAGCCATTGTACCTTTCTCCTTAAAAGTTCTTTATTCCAGCCAGGCAGTAGTGGCCCACACTTGTTAATTCTAGCTACTCAGGAAGCTGAGATCAGAGGATCAGGGTTTGATTCCAGCCCAGGCAGGAAAGTCTGTGAGACTTTTATCTCCAATAAACTACACAAAAAATCCAGAAGCAGTGCTATGGCTCAAGTGGTAGAGTGCTTACCTTGAGCAAAAGGAGCTCAGAGGCAGTGCTCAGCTCCAGAGTTCAAGCCCCACAACTGCCAAAAAAAAAAAAAGCCCAAAAGTCCATTGTCCAAAACACTTATGCAAAGTTTATTTCATTTGGATGCAAAAACCAGATATGGACGCAGAAATATTTTGTAGGATATGATTGTTGTTTGGGGCCAGAGGAACAGCCCTTTGATGTCCTGATGGAGCGTAGGTAAGAGTTTCTTTGAACTAATCCCTTTGTACAGCAGGCTATTGTCCCAGCTGCTTCACAAAGGTAAATCTGGGAGAAGCCTGTCATAATGCATCAGAATCTGGATATTGGGATCAGCTTGGCTGGGTTTGAATTCTGGTTCTGCCACATTCCTGTCCTGTGATGCTTATTATTGACTATGGTAACTCAATCCCCTTCCTTACTATTTCCCAAACAAGGATCACTGTGGGGAATTTTGAAAATAAGATGAAAAACTTAGGTCAAATGTTTTAACAGTGCTATAATACAGATGGTGCCTGCTTTTAGTCATTTAAGGTTTTTTTAAAATATAGTTTCATTGTTAGTATTAAGGCATGATACAGAGTGGTTATCATTTCACAAGTCAGGTAATGAGTTCATTTCTGTTTTGGACAATGTTACCCTTTCCTTCATTTTCTCCCTCTTGACCCTGCTCACAGTCTGCATGGTTCATTAATCTTTATTTTTGCAGGAGAGCTAACAATTCTACAAAGTAAGGTCCCAGAGTCAACATACCTGGGTTCTCTTTCTCTTTTGACGTTTTCTGGACAGATGACTTCCATGAAATTGCTTCCTGGCCTTCAGTTCCTTTTACTCTTCAGTACAAGCCTTTGACAAGCTCTTCTAGGTGATCTTCAGGTAACAATGGATGTTGAGTAAATCTTAATTTATTTGTAAATTCCTATGACTGGGAACCAAAAAAAAATAAGACCATTAATAAATAAATGGATATACAGGAATCAGTGCAAATTGTGTTAGTCAAAGAGCACAAAGGAACTATCATGATTTGTGTCTTGCAATGCTCTTTCTTCCCTGCCATAGCTCTGGTAGTGGTTTTCTAGGCAATCTTTTGAGAGTGAGATGGGGAATTGGAACCAGTGAAATTTCATCCTGAAATCTGCTGAGTAACTCCAAAGATTCATTGCTAGATGTAAGTTATCTGTCTCTTTGCTTACATTTTTGTCTCTCTGTCATGGTTTCTAAACTTAACAGTGGACAGCTTTATCAGACTTTATGCTCCTGCTTGAATGTCTTGGTAAGTATGACCATCAGCAAGCAATTTAACAACCACTCAAAAGTGGAGATGATAGAATTTGACAAAAGATTGACATAAGCATGCATGAAGGGATAGGTTAAAATTGGGGGATTATTAATCTCTCCAAAGATAAGCAGATATAAATCTATGTCAGTAATGGTCAGATGGCTATATGGATGGCATGCGTACCTACCTCTATTTTTCTTAAAGAATAAAGGGAAGGATTTATAGGTCTTTCTTCCCATATTCAGTGTGAAGGTATGGGGGTGGGCGTTCTAACTCTGAACAACTGTATTAGTCCAGAACAATTCCTGGTATCTGTAACTGATCTATCTCTTTGCTGGCTGCCTCTGTGAAAACTCTCTCATGAGTCTCAGCCAGCAGTACACTCTAACTTAACAGTGGAATGTCACGGAAAGAAAAAAAATGTTGGCTTCCATTCCTGTGCCTTCTGTAATATTGAGCCAGTGACTCTACCTCTGGGAATCCCTGTTTTCTTATCTGTGAAATGTAAAATAAGAACCCTAATTGGTAAGGTTGATTCACAGAGAATCTGAGTATGCATTTGTAGACTCACCCTCAGAGAGCAGTGCTCAGTTCAGTCATTGAACACGAGTGCATTAAGTCCCAGGTATCATCCTCTTTCTTCCTTTCAGCATAGTCAGGGAGTGATCATTCCCTCCTGTGGCTTGGAATCATGGGAATGTAATAAGTATGGGCAGGGTATATGAATTTTTCCTTCTTCCACTTCTTTTTATATGAGCGCTCTGTCAATTTTGAAGTGTTTTGTTTCTTAATGTCTGTACAATGCTCCACAGGTGAATTTCAAGTTCGGTGTGCTTCAGGCAAGTCTATTATGTTTAAGCCAGGAAGTAGATTCAGGTAGCTTTAGACTTTAAGATGTTCCAGGTGGGAGGGGCACACAGAGCACTGCAAAGCATTTCATTTGTGGGAACCCTTGGGAACCTGCCAAATTTCTACTAAGAAATAAACCTGCTTTTATTTAAAGAGGGAAACAGCACCGTCTCACACAACAGAAGGAGAGCTAGCTCTTTGGGCTTGGGTTACCAGAACCACTCCTCTGTCGGGAAGGTAGCTAGGGTGAAGAACACAAAATGACAAACACAAGTCTAGCCTTGAGTTTCTCCCACATCAGTAAAAATACAGCATAGAAAAGTATGGAAGGGATGACATTGAGCAAGATGTACTGCACTCATAGTTATGGAACTGAAGTAGCTTTGTACAACTACTTTATAGCTCTATTATCTATCTATCTATCTATCTATTGCCAGTCTTGGGGCTTGAACTCAGGGTCTAAGCACTGTCCCTAAGTTTCTTTTGCTCAAGTCTAGTGGACTACCACTTGTGTCACAGATCCACTTCTGGCTTTCTTTTTGGTAATCTATTGGAGATAAGAATCTCACAGACTTTCTGTACCAGCTGGATTGGAACCACTATCCTCAGATGTTTAACTTCCTGTGTAGCTAGGATTACAGACATGAGCCATTGGTGCCTGGCTAATAATTTTGTTTTTAAAGAAAGTTGTGCGTATCTAGAAAGAATGAGGTACAACACAAACAGGATATTGCGGATGAGCTTTGGGCATGCAGCATAGATTGCACAGAAGGGGCTCCACCAGTGCTCTTTACTGAAATACACTGGATGAGTAGATGGCTGGGGTTCTCACTTAACCCTTGGTTCCTCTGGTGTTTCCCAGAGTCACTTGCAGCTACATTGGAACCCACGTGACTGGGTTCTGACCAATGAAGTGTGGAGGCACTGAGTAATTTGATCTTCCAGAGCCTCTATAGTGCTAGGAACCATCCTTAACCATGAGGATTTAAGAGGAGGCACAACTGACACAGATTTCTGCTCTTGTTAATTTTGTTTATTCTGGAACATGAGACAGAAAAAAAAGCATATGTAATATGTAAGTAAATACATATAGCAAAATATATGAATAAGTAAAATGTATAGCAAGTAGTTAAGCCTGAATCATTAAATCAGAGTATTAAGAATGTGATTTGAGTATCCCCAATCTAACAATCTGAAGTACAAAATCCAAAACCTGAAACTATTTTGTCATCCATGTGGTATAATATTAGGTGGGTCTAAAATGCTCCCTACTGGTCCATGTTTTGGTCTCCAGCTTGGGCCTCTCGTGAGCTAAGGGAGCCTCTGAGAGGCAGGACCTGATAGGAGGTCTTTTGGTCATTGGTAATGTAGTTCTGAAGGGGACTGTGTGACATAACCCTTTATTCTCAATTCCTTTTCTTCCCATCTAAGAGATGAAAAGCTTTGCTCTATCCAACACGGGATTCTTGCCGTGATTATGCTGCCTCACTCTAGGTCCAAAATCAATGGGAAAAGATAATTATGGATCAGAGTCTCCAGAACTAAGAACCCAAATAAACCTTTTCTCTCAATAAACTGATCATCTCAGATGTTGTTACAGTGACAGAAAGGTTACCAAATAGAAAAGTGTTGCCAAGAGCGAGGCCTCGTAAGCTGCAGCTGAGGAAGCTGTAGGGAGGGCTGCATAAAAGTTGTGAGAGGTTTTGAGATGAGGACTCCCTCTCTGCCAGTGGTTCCTATTTGTCCCTGTTGGACTGCCATGCTTCTCCTGCACCTGTCCCACCATTTTATATGTCAAAAGAACCACTTTGGTTACTGTAGTGCAAATGCATTGTGACGGAGTTGGGTGGGAAAAGTTAGAAGTAAGAGATTAGTATGGAGGATCTTCCATGCTTCAAGAGATAGGACTGGCTTGGACCAGATATAGGAATGGAGATGGGAGATGTGTGGTAAAATTCTGCATACATTGGGAAAATATAGCCAGAGAATTTTCTAATGCTAGATACGGGGAATGACTTACCTTGGAGAATAAAGTTACCACCTAAATGAGGAGAGATCATAGGAGGGACCATGTTGAGAGGTTGTCAGCTGTCATTTGGTTCTTCCAATAGAAATGAGAAGTAATGCCTGGCACATGTATGTGTTGGTGTATTGGTGGTCTTGATGAAAAGCACCCAGCTGAGAGCCATTAGTGCCCAGTCACCGATGGAAGCCATGTGTTCAGCCAAGATCTCCTTTATCTTTTGTGTTCATACAAGATGGTTGCGTGATAGCTTGAAGATAGAAGATTTGAAAAAATTAAAAATGGATTGAAGTGTAGTTTTGATCCTGGGAATGGCTTAAAGATTTCCAAGTAGAACTCAAGAGACATTAAAAGGAAAACTTTACAGCAGGGGAACTTTACAGAGTGAAAGTAATAAATTATTTACTAGATGATGTGGTAACCACAGACAAGGAAGTGACTCAAATTGTTGGTAGAAGGCACACCTTGAAGCCTTGACCCTTGAGTGAATAAGGGAAGGCAGAAAGCATTCGATGAGTCACTCACCTGTGGCACTCAGGTTATCCGGGAGCTGTGGGGCCATTCTAGTGCCAGTGGGTTTTTTTTTGTCAGTCATGGGGCTTGAACTCTGGGCCTGGACACTGTCCTTCAGCAATTCAGCTCAAGACTAGTGCTCTACCACTTGAGACACAGTGTCACTTCCAGTTTTCTGGTGGTTTATTGGAGATAAGAGTCTCAATGACTTTCCTGCCCTGGCTTTGAACCGTGATCCTCAGATCTCAGCCTCCTGAGATAGGATTATAGGCCTGAGACACTGGCACCCGGCTTCCAGTGTTTCAACTTCAAGAGAGCAAAACTAGATTTCTTCCTTGTCAAAAGCTCGAAAATACCAGAACAGTTCACACAAACATTGCACCAACATGTTCATACACCAGGCAAAAAATATAAATTAATAAAAGTGCCTGAGTTCTGGGTGTGATGGCTCACGTCTGTAATTTTAGCTACTCAGGAGGCTGACAGCTAAAGATTGAACCTAGCCTGGGCAGGAAAGTTTGTGAGACTCTAGCTTCAATTAACCACCAAAACGTTGTAAGTGGTGACTCAAGTGGTTGAACAACAATGCCAAAATCTGAGATCAAACCCTAGTATTACAAAATAAATACATGAATAAATTATTTAACTAAAAGTATCTGAATGTATAGAGGGAAATGGTGAAGGCTGCGGCAAATGAAGACTCAGTACCTTTAAAGGTGATTTTCCTGTGTCTGATTTTCTTCATTCGTTTAAGAGTCTGGAAGTCTGCATTTTCATGTGGTCATTCCTAATAATAAAATTAGCAATGGATATGTTAGGATGCATTTATGTATATGAAGCAAAGCATATCTTTTGTCTCATTGTAGCGGATTTGAAAGAAAATTTCAACCTTTGATTGAAGATCTTAACTTCATGGTTTTGAACAAGATTTACTAAGAATCTGTTAAGTTTGGATGAATTCCAGGGAAATAGAACAACATATTCACTTGAGAGGAAGCAAGAATCTGCCTTGTGCTTCTGAAAGAAAGAACAAAACCTGTCTCCTCAATAATTTACATGCTGTATTGACTAAGATCACAGCAGGTGGTTTCGAATAATCAATCCAGAACATATCCTAATAGAGTCTTGCTGAAGGAGTACATGGAGTCAGGAGGTTTCAGCTTCTTTGTCTTTTGCATCATGCTCCACCTGCAAATATTGCTATTCAGATGAGAACTATGCTTAGCCCTTCTCAGCACCAAAAATATCACCTGTTACTATGGCTAAGCCTCATTAGTAACTGTGGATTAAATTATTTGTGGTTGCAAATCCACTAGTCAACCTTTATAAAAGAAGAAAACCATGTGGAGAATTGAACTTAGAAGACAATAAGAAGAAAATATGTTTTGTTGTTGTTGTTGATCTTGGGGCTTGAACTCTGAACCTGGGCTCTGTCCCACAGCTCTTCGGTTCAAGGGTAGTACTCTACCACTTGAGCCACAGCACCACTTCTAGTTTTCTGGGTTTATTGGAGAAAAGAGTCTCATGGACTTTACTGCCTGGGCTGGCTTTGAACTGTGATCCTCAGATCTCAGCCTCCTACATAGCTAGAATTACAGATGTGCGCCACTGGCACCCAGCAAGAATAATTTTTAAATCTCCATTTAACTCACCCATTTTTATATCTTTTTCCTTGGTTCTTATGTACATCAAACATACTCTTAGAAGTTGTTCAGTATCCATGCCGTTTTTTTTCACTTGCTATGGTATTACAAACAGTTATGCATATTTATATGTTTCACAGAGTCACTGTTAATACCCATGACAGTTAGTCAATATTCAAAACCATCACTTGTAAATAATGGGTGACTTACGAACCATCACTTTGTAAGTCCAGAAATGTATTAGGTTCTATTTTGAAAAGTAATAGGTAAGTGTTTACTTACATGTTTTCTAAAAATCCCAATTATATTCTTCACAGTGAAAAGCAGCCAATTCAGAATCACATCTTGCTATTTGTAGTTATATGACCTTAACCTGCTTCCTCTTGGAACCAATCATTATTCTTTCTGAAAGTACCTGTTCTCTCACCAGGTTTTTTGTATCTGCTGCTGAGCAGAGTCAAATGTGCTTCTCAGATGCCTTCTCAGAAGATCTCAAACGTGACTCTGTGTTCTCATTGCAACTAAGGCGGCATGCATTCTCTGATTTGGTAAAGGTCTTCCATGAAGTGTGATTTTCTGACAAGTCCTTGATCCTCTCCTTGTTGAGAGGTAGGATTTGAGTTATTTTCCTGTGACATGGTAAGTCTCTGACCATGGCAGGACTAAGCCTATGGATTTTCCAATGTTAGGCCATAAAAGATCTCAGACGACTCCTGCTGTGCTTGAAACTTTATCCATGGAATCCAGCTAGTGCCAGGCTCCCCTTTTATTTACTTTTTTAGAATTGTTTTTCAACAAGGATCTTAAGTTTTGCCTATGACATGCCTCAAACGAGGATCTGCCTACCTCAGCCTCTACTGTAGCTGGGACCACAAGCCTGGATGCTGGGCAGCTTATTGGTTGAAATGGGGATTCACTGACATTCTGATCAAGCTTCTCTCAAAACACTAACCTTCCCATCTCTACACCTCAAGTATCTTGGATTACAAGAATGAGCTTCCATGCTTGGCTGAATCTGCAGCCAATTTTGTTGTTGTTGTTGTTTCTTGCTCAAATACCAAAGAGCAGAGCAAAGTCTTGCTACAGCACATTTTGCATCACTGTTTTGGATCATCCTGGCTCTACCCAACCAAATACACATGATTGTCTTCCTCTATGACACTCAATTAGCTTCATAATTGAATTATTCATGAAGGGAAAGAAGAAAGAAAAAAACTGAATAGTTTTAGAATCAGTAAATCATAATCTGGTGTTGCCACTTATGAATTGTGTGGCCTTCAGCCTCCTGCTGAGCCTGAGACATTCAAGGTCTTCATCGTTACAGTGTGGGAGGACAGAGAACTGTCCGTACAGAGGCTGCTATGCGGGCTGCTTGTTCTAAAACCTATGCTTTGCACATCTTCCGTTCCTATTCCACCATCACAGATCCACTGCTCCTGTAAGTCAGGGCATCTCTGCTTATCTTTCACATCTAGTTCTTTCTCATATCAGGCATCTTATGGGAATTTATGTAAACAAAAAGTTATTACTTTACAAAAAATAGTCAGAAAATGTTGGGACTTATGAAACAATGGGTCATAACTAACCCATCAAGAGTGATGGTTGTGTTGAATAAACATTTCCACCTCCCTGAAATATTCAACACACATATATACAAACATTCGCACACCTACACATATTTATAAAAAGCAATTTTTAAGCTAAATACTTGACTTCTAGCCCACTTTCTGGCATCTAATAGTGCTCAATAGTTATTAATATCAATAAAATAGATCTATGTATATAAGAATATACAAATAGGCAAATGATCAATGGGTGTTAATCAAAGAGGGTATATTTGGCTGAGTTCATCTTTTAGGCCTTGCCCACTGAGAATTTCATGTAAATTAAATGGAGGGAATATTTGTCTGGCCACACGCTGCAGAGGAGAGATTTGCTAATTCTTCAGTTGAATAGATTATTTGCATGTCATAAACGATAAAGCTCAGAAATGTTGTACTATGTAAGAAACCAATGTGATTATTATGTTGGTAATTTGTACTACTGTTTGGCAATATAATATAGGACCAGGTCCAAATTCCCAGGCATGTTTATTCAAAACACTTTTCCATCTGGCTACAGCTTATATCTCTTTCTGTCTTTTGTTTTATATATGGTTATATGTTGAATAGTTCTTTTTTCTTAATATTTTTCTTCTGTAGCAGAAGAGAAATGATAGCAACTTCCCTGACTCTTGCTGAGACTGGAATGACACACGTATGACAACCAGTACATTTCATTAAACATTACCTATTAAATGTTTCCTGATGATCTACTGTATGCCACCAACTACATAGGGCACTGGAGACGAATAAGCCACAGACCCTTCTCTACAAGGAGGAGCACAGACCTTAAAATAGATAACTCTCATAAATTTGGATCCATTCTATCAATGTGTATTGTGGATATTGTTGGCTTACATTTGTTTATAACATTTTTACTTAGGAAATATTTATGGAGCTCCTATGATGAGCCCATGTTAACAGCGTTCAGATGATACAATGATTATGCTCATAGAGCTTATTTATGTTAGCATGGCAAACAAGCAGTAAACAAGCCAATAGATAACGAATGTAATTGTATTTGGAGGTAGGCACTGGGAAGAGAAATTAAGGGAAGGCTGGAAGGCTGATGGAAGATGCTGCCCCCCCTTTACTTGTCACAGGGAACAGAGCCTCTCACAGACAGAAGTCATTGAGGCCGTCTCTCAGAAGTAAGACTGGAAACCTAGAAAATGAAGCAGAGGGGTCTGGCGGAGGAAGGAGTGAAGTGGCCTCCCCAGTTAGGAGGTACTAGCCAGTTACAGGGAGATCAGTGAGGCCAGGCATCAGAGAACGCTGAGCAGGTGATGTGGTATGAAATGACATTTGAAGTCCAGGCTGCGTCCATAGCAATGGAGTTTAAATTTTGCTTACAATGTGACTGAAGATTGTCTCTGTGTTTTGAGCAGGGGAGTGGCATGATCTGATTTAAATACTAAAACTGAAAACAAATATGCAGACTACTGCAGGAGCCAATGTGAGTTGATAATCGCTACAGCTGAAGGCCCAGTAAGGGAGGTACTGAGAATTGGTTACATTAACTGTGCTGATGGGAGGAAACAGAGGAGACTGGCTGATCTATTAGCTGTGGGAGGTGGGAAAACCAATGAGGACAATGAATGGCTGAGAACAGGGAACTCAGGGAGATGATGGCATGCTCTTCATTTTAGTCTTCTTTTCATTGTGTCCACATTTTTATGGTTGGCCGTTTGACCTCATTATCAAGGTGCTATCTATAGTGCATCTAAATACAGTGTTTCATGTATCTGGCAGATGCAGGCCCCAACAACTAAAGTATCTGCTCAACAGTTCATGACAAATTAGCAATGGCTCCCTATGTCAGTGGGAGCCTGGCCCGTGTGGAAGCCAGTGCCTCTGAACCGGCCACCCACTCAGGAGTACTGAGCTCCTGCTGATCAGTGGATGACAGGTGTCGATTATGCCTGTGATGGATGATTGTAGCTTTGAATGGGGAAAATCAACTTGATTATACCAGTCTTGAAGGACCGATGAATTTTGATGGTTGAATAAAGATGAAGGAATTTAGTCACAGTTAAGACACTGAATGATATAGAAACATGACAGTCATGAACTTGAAAGAGCTGTAGAGTTTGCAAAGTGAATAAATAAGAAAAAACTTCATTAATTCCTTTGTGTAACAAAGCCAGTCTTTGTAAGCTCTGAACACCAGGAAAGTTTTCTCCGTACAATGAAGAGACATTCTCAGTTACCTGCTACCCTCGAGTGCAGACTGAAGTGTCAGAGATAGACTTAAGCCAGATGCTGGTGGCTCATACCTGTAATACTGGCTACTCAGAAGGCTGAGATCTGAGGATCATGGTTCAAAGCCAGTCTAGGCAGGAAAGTCTGTGAGACTCTTATTTCTATTTAATAACAGAAAGTGCTGGAAGTGTTGCTGTAGAGTGCTCTCCTTGAGCAAAAAAAGCCAGGGACAGTGCCCAGAGCCAGAGTTCATGCCCTAAGACTGGTTAAAAAAAAAGAAATGTATTTGAAGACCATCTTTCTGAATATCTATTGAGAGAATATAGAAGGCAACTGTGCCAATGCATTCCTAGGACAGTATAATCAAATAATAGGCCAGGGATTTTACAAATCGAGGCAAATAAATATAGCATTTCAGAATGTGAGGAGAAACAGATGGTCCACAGAATGGGGCTGGGAAAATAGCCAGGGTGAGGGTTTCTAAGCATCCTTTGGGATCCTTATTCTTAGAGTTCATAGACTCTGCACAGACACCTGGATGGAAAAGAGTTACATTAATGATGAATATAAAAATCATCCCCCCCCACCCTGTGGCATTGAGATTTAACTGATAGGCAAGGGTTGTATACATCTAAGATTTGTCATGGAATGTTTTGATTGCAGATATATATTATGAAATGATTGCTAATATTAAACTGAAGCATCCCTAACCTGGATGGATGCCAGCCTGTGCAGGAAAGTCCTTGAGATTCACACCTCCAATTAACCACCATGAATCCAGAAATGGAGCAGTGGCTCAAGTGGTAGAGTGCCAACCTTAAGTGAAAATGCTAAGGATCCGTCAATATGAGAACTCGATAACTTAATGGCTATAACCTATCCACCTGTAACCTATGTACCTGGACTACACAGAGTGATTCACATATTCTAGTTGTTAGTGTTCTGTAACATATTACTATATGCATTAGAAATAGAACATATATATGTTATATCATGGTATTCTGTTACCCTGTTATGTTTATTAGTGCAGGTACAATCCCATTACTAATGCTGTATGGCTTTAATTCACTTACATGCTGAGAGGTATACAAAAGACAGCTACTTTGATTCTTGGAAGTTTTCTTTTTCTTTCTTTCTTTTTTCATCATTTGTGGGGCTTGAACTCTGGGCCTGGGTGCTCTCCCTGAGCGCTTCAACTCAAGGCTAGCGTTCTACCACTTGAGCCACAGTGCCACTTCTGGCTTTTTCTGTTTATGTGGTGCTGAGAAATTGAACCCAGGGCCTCATGCATGCAAGGCAAGCTATCTACCTCCCATCCCCTATTGGCAATTTTCTTTACAGTTAGTTACATTGTTAGTGATATGTTGTGAGAAGATTCTCAGAAAAGGAACAAATACCTTTGTGTGTATTTTATTTCTGAAAAAAAATCCAACTTTAGATGGATCCCCAGGCAAATTCTGTATCGAAATTGTAATTAATATATGAAAAATAATTAAATACACTTATGAGGCAAATGGCTTATAAACATGGACAGTTTTTGTGAGATTTTAAACAGCCTTATTTTAAAACTATGATACACCAAAATAAGTAGACAATTGAGTAAAGTAATTCAATAATTTTTCACCTGAGACAATTTCACAAGACTTCTGCTTCTATCCTAAGGTGAGCTGAAGGAACAAGAAATTCCTAAACACACTTTTATTCCTGTGAGAATATCTCAGTCCTTACTCCAAGAGGGCGTTATATCTATGTTTACTTGTAGCCACATTTTAACATTTTCTACATGAGTTAAAGTATGTGTGTGCATGTATGTGTGTGTTAAATGTAGTAAGTTAAAATTGTACTGTACTGATAATGATAGAGACAGAAAATCAACCTTGGCCATCAAGTGCCAGAATAAGAAGAAAGTAATCCTAATAAGTAATCCAGGATAAGGATGAAGATCTACCTACCACAGACCTTTCCTTTTTAATGTTTTCAACTAGTGCTCTGTCATCCAAAATGCAAGCAGTCAAATTTAACCTGTTTAAGAAACATATGATGTATACTGTTTGGAAAAAAATTCTATAACTTCTGCTCATTTTTAGCAGTACACACAATTAATGCACCAATTCAAGAAGCCCATGCTGATGACTTCTTTAAAGGTGTTCTTGGACTTTAAGCAGAGTTCATGGTAGCCACAAACCACATGAGAGTGGAGTGTAATTGGATCAGTATTGGTTTGGGCTGAGAATACACAATACATATTGGATTTTGATGAACTACTAGAATGAATGTAAACTACCTCATTCACGATTTTACATTAGCTTCACACTGAAATGGCAATATTTTGGAAATATTGTAGTTTCAAATCCTATTTTTGTCACTAGTTTTAGATATGACTATCAGAAATCTTAAAACTATACCTGACTCATGTTGTATTTATATTAAGAAGAGCTTGTAGTGAACAATTGCTGATTTAAGTTACTTATAATAGTCTTCTTTAGGTAACATCAGTAAATAAGGACAGTCATTCATAACCACATGCCAAGGATGATATATTATTCATGCAAGCAGTATTTGATGTGAAACTGGAAGTTTTTAAACTAAAGGGTCTTAAACCGAATGAAGGTCAGTGTAGCAAAGCACCAGAGAGTTTCTTCTGATATTATTATTTTGTTTCATTTGATGACTAAGCCTTTGAAGAGTCTCCTTTCTTTTCAAGCAGAAAGTCAATATAATTTGCTTTAGTTTTCCATGCATTTTCAGGATTACCATAAAAACAATTGTAATGATGTAAAATACCTTTTAACCAGGCCCACTAGGTACCAATCATTGGAATAGGCACTTGACATTCAGATTCTCATTAGAAATGAAAATGGTAAACCCCTCCATTCCAATGTTTAACCCCTTGAGACCTTCACTCTGTCATATATATAGAAGGTCTTACAAACCATTCTTGCTCAGTAAATATTTGTTGGGTGGATGGGCGAAGGAATATTGCATATTAGCAATGATTCTCAAAACTGGGTATGCATACAAGGGAATAAGGACTCCGGTTACCGAACAACCTACCAGGAATACATATGACCAAGGGCAAAGCAAGCCATCTCTCCCCACAGAGGACATATTTTTCTTAATGGTGGGTAATTTAAGTCCCATTTCTACATCAAAGCAAAAATGGAAGTATTGTGTAAGAGCGTTAAAATTTCATGAATTTTTAAAATAAAAAACATGAGAGACTTCAAAGGAATGACATCGTATGGCAAGCTTTGTAAGGCTAAATCCATGGCCGCCACCCTTCAGCCTCCAGCTGGTCTGATCTGAGTTTTGGTGGAAAAGTTTACATGGACCTGCTCAAAGGGGCAGACTGGTGGACTGATGATGGACATCTAGTGGAGGTCCTGGGCTACTTTGCATATTACCCCTACACCAAATAGCTTACCCAAACAGCAATGACCTTCATCCTTCAGCATGTGTAGACAGATGATTTCTACTTGCTTGCTGCTAATCTTAGCAGTCCCACCATGATGTCATGGAATAAATCATGGACTCTCCAGAATTAATTATCAAATTCTCAATATCATATCTATCTATCTATCTATCTATCTATCTATCTATCTATCTATCTATCTATCTGTCTGTCTGTCTGTCTGTCTGTCTGTCTGTCTGTCTGTCTGTCTGTCTGTCTGTCTGTCTGTCTGTCTGTCTATTCCTTCCCATCCCTGCCATTCCCCAGCATAGCAAGGCCATCCTTCAAAGCTAATGTTCTTTGTTAACCTAAATGACATTTGTTTTGTATCACTTTCTTGAAAAATCTTTGGCTTAGCTTATTGGCTTAGTTGGTTAGTAAAAATCAGAGTCTTTTTTTGCATTCCCTGTCCTGCTTTAGCCATGGTGGGCTTTCAGCTCATGTAATTCCTGACTTCTCTTCCTTCCTTCACTCATACCTCTCCCATGAGAGAAGGGGCCCTCTTCCAATGGTGCGTTCGTTAGATGGAGCTGAGCATCCTCAGGGCATTGGGAACTTGTGCATTCTGTTCTGCATCATACCATATCCCTTTGGGTGAGACCTGGAGTGATCCGTCTGTGCCCGTGGCTGTACTGCCGAGTCTGTCTAATTCAGAGGGAAGATGTGTGCTACCTCACATGACTATAGATTTGCTCCAAAGTTGGTTAGGTAGCTACGAAGCTGATTATTTGAATTTTCACTCTTCTTCCTGTGTTTTTTTGAATGCTTGTTTCTTAACTCAGGAGGACAGAGGTAATGATCTCCTGAATCTGCACAGAGCCTTGATATAGCCCCAGTGATACACAGTGCATCATTAATTCATAGCAGGGAATATAAAACAAATACCTAACTTCTACTGGGAGGCTTAAGCTGATGTCTGGTTGTCCTCATTTGCAGAAGGAATGCCTTCACTTCTTCAGGTTAGACCTCAGACACCACTGAAGATTCCATAGGTTCTCACTTGTAGCCAGACCTTCTAAATACTGCCCTTGGAAAGCTAGTTTTCTGTCTTTACATTATTGACATTAAGTGTGAAGATTTCTGGAAAAAATCATAGTCTTGTGGCAGGAGAAGGTATAAAAAAGACTCTCGGGGAAATTGTTAAAGACGGTAGAATCTTAAGCCAAGGTGCTGACGGAAACTGAGTGGCATGTAAGTATCTCTGTAGCTCTTAAGGATTACTTCCATCAACAGAAATCTTAAGGATCACCTCCATCAACAGAAATCTTAAGGATCACCTCCATCAACAGAAATCTTGCTCTTCTGTTCATGTGTTTTTCCCTTCCAGTCAAACAAATCTGCAAAGTGACACTGTAAAGGATTTGAAGGGAAATTTCCTGGAGTGAGTGTCAGGTAGCAAAGTGAAGCAGATGGTTAGAGAACTAGTGAACCTTGGAAGAGACCCTTCCTTTCAATTTAGTATAAAACCTTCAGATTCCCAAGAACTAGGTTATTTCTGTTGGTGATGGTGAAACTGGAATTTGAATTCAGGGTTTTGCGCTTCCTCGGAAAGCACTTTCCCACTTGACCTGTGCCTCAGCCTTCTTCTGCTTTAGTTTCTTTTCAAATAATGTCTCTCTTTTTGTCCAGACTGGCCTGGAACATGAACATACTATTTGCCCTTACAGAATAGGTGCAGGGATGAATGTATACCACACTCAGCTTTTTATTGGCTGAGATAACTTCTCGTTAACTTTTCTCCTCAATTGGCCTTGAGCTGCAAATCTCTGTTTTAGGCATGTGCCATTTTGCCTGGAAAGACTGAACTTTCTACCACAAGGATTCTAGCATCCTCAGTGGTTGGAAGCATTTCCCAGAATCATAGATTCATGATGGAGGGAAAGGTGCAATTGGGAAGCAGGCCTCTAGGTTCCAATTACCAACTTGTTTCAGTCCAGTGGACAGGCAGCCCTCCAACAAGTACACATTTCATCACTTACTGTTAGACATAGATGATGGCAGTGTGGAATGCACTGGGAACTGGTCACTTAACATGTCCCACTTTCACCATAGCTGCAAGATCCTAGAAATCAGCTCATCCTGAGTGATAACATGAAGGAACATGGCTTTCTGTGAAAAGCATTAAGGGATCTCAAATGGAGATTGGGAAATTTAGGTCCCTTGCTACCTGAATGTGTTACAACTCAGCATATTCTTCAGTGATTATTGAGAACTACAAATGATAAGAAAAATGGTAAAGTTAGTTTATCCAAGTCTATTTTTTCTGCAGAAATAAGAGTCAGGAATTAGAACTGTTGGGTAACTTGTGATAACACCTGATTACCATTTTATAAGGAAGATCAATGTTGTTCTTAAGTGATCCACATTGGTTTGTTGGTTTATGACAACTTCATTTCTAGTCTCCATAACAGGATTACCAATGAAAGGCTTAAATCTCCTGGGTTCCAAACCAAGTTTCTTTTGACTTTGGTCTTTGGCTAGGATACTTGCAAAATGAGCAAATAGCAATCATACTTTGCATTGATATAACTCCAAAATTGCTATGGAAATTTCATATCTTCTTATCACAATATTTAAATTCCTTCTACACTTCTTGGTGATTATGCATGTGTAAGATTTAATATTTAGCTAACAGATTTAATCGAAGTATGAATATGGGAAATGTTTGCAGTTGAATACAGCAAGTGTAAATACATCCTACTTGAAAGTAATCAAGGTGAAAAGATTGATCTTTTCACTGCTTTTTTTTTCCTCAGAGAAATACCTGGAAAAGCCAAATCATGACTCCTGTTTGATTGTAACTGATGACACAAACATTGTAGGCCTTCTACCTAGGGAGTCAGAGGAAATACTTGGAATGCTTAATGCTTGAAGTAAACTTTCAGAAGAGCCAGTGCTTTTATTGTTCTATACAAAACTCCTTTATACCTCATTCTTTTGGGGGCATCATTCTTCCTACTATTTCTTCTCTTAAAAATTTCATTTCAGTTATCATATGATGCAATTACTGTCCTTTGGTATAATTTTCTATGGAGCCTATTATTTAGCACATAGAGGATGATTTAGCCACCACCAGAATGAGGATCCAGATGCTCTTGATACCCAAAACACTTCTCCCAGTTACTGTGGTTCCCACACTCTAATGATCACTTCTACCACAAGTGACAGAAATCTGGATTTCCCTGTGCTGTCTTTAGGCTGTTACTCTAAGACCAGAAGAGACAGTCTGGGGAAAGCAGAGATGAAGACTTACAAGTTTTTCTCTGCCTAGAAAACAAAGTAATCCAGACCAACAGAAACACAGGCAACATGTTTTCCCTCATTTGTAATAATTAAAACGTGCCTATAAATCTATAAATAAACCCAATGGATAGTCAAAAGACAAAAAATTACACTTGGACATGATAAATTAAACAGGACCTTAAACATTCACACAGAAAGACCACAGGAGGATAATCTTAGGAAAGGATCAAAAGGGCTCAATAGCTATGTGCAGATGATCATTTAAAATGATGCTTATTGAAATGAATTTCAAGAAATGGGAACAAGAGGTTTCTTATTTTACTTTTTGTGTTTTATTTCTTTTTTTTCTCCTTTCGTTGTTGTTTTTGATTTCTATGCCATTTGTCTTGTATGTATATTTACCTGATTTGGGGAGGGGAAGGGGAAGCACAGAAATGGTGGACAAAGGTGAACTCATTCAGCATGATGCTCACTAGACACTGTTAAAAATGAACCATACACTTTGTAGGGTGGGGAGTCTTGGTGGGGGGAACCCTGGGAGAAAAAGGAGGGAGAGGGCGACATTCACTGTTCAAAAAGAAATGTACTCAATTCCTGACTTACATAACTGTAATCCCTCTGTACCTCACCGTTACAACAAAAGTTAAAAAAATACTTAATGGTGACTCTAGAAAATATACTCAGATTTAAGGATTCTCTTTTCCCTCACTTAATTACCTCCAACTGTCATAGAACATTCTGGGATTGGACGAAGTAGAATAGTACACAGAGTGAGGCAGAGCGGAGCATGGATGCATAGTTGGTTAGCCAAGGCCAGCCCCATCTGCACAGCTGGGTGTCATGGCTTTCCAGTGCTGTAACCACGCGTTCTTTCACCAGCCAGTTCCTCTCTAAACACATAATATTCCACCTGCCCCGTCCCTTTCATTCTCATCAACTTCCAGATATGATGTCATTTATTTTAACCTAAAACCAACCCCCCTTAACCTAAAACCAACCCCCCCTCAATTCTGACCTCATTCTCCCTAACAACTACCACTCCTTGTCCTTTTGCAGCAAACTACTGGAAAGCATTGTGTTTGCTTCTTGTATCTGATTCCCCTCATTCCCCATTATGTTCCCTTTGGTTCACCATGCTACAATTCCTGACAGCCACAGTGCTTAATCGGAACCAATAATCATCAGTTCTCAGCATCCTCCTATTTAACCACAAATGCTCCCTCTCCCTGGAGACCCTTCCTTGCTTTCAAGGCTGCCCTCTTCTGTCTTTTTGCTCTGTTTCAGTGGCCTCTCTTTCAGTGACATCTTTCACAGTGCACTTTACTGCTAACTTCTCCCTGACATCTTGACCCTCAAGGCTCCAGAGCTTCAGCGGGATAGTTTGTTCTTTTTTCAGTCACTCCAGTGGTGTACTCATTGTTTCTAATTGCATTGGCTTTCTTTTTTTCTTATCTGTATTTTGTTTAGATTTTAAGTAAATGCTGTGATTGAAATCTCATGATATTTTAATATTTATGTATATATATAGAGAGAGAAAAGAGAAATAATGATTACTACAGTTAAGCAAATTAACATCCATAGCTTTATTTACTTATGTTTGTGTGTGTGTGTGTGTGAGAGAGAGAGAGAGAGAGAGAGAAAGAGAGAGAGTGCATAGGGTAAGGACACCTACAATCTATCCTAGTGACAAATTTCTTATATCAAACACAAACTATGAAATATATTCCTGTGCTATTAGAGATCTCTAAACCGTTTCATTCTATATGACTGCAGCTCTTTGCCTTATTCCTTCCACCTGCCCAGACATTGCTATCACCATCCTGTCCTTGCCATCCTTCTCTTCTAACATTTCACTTTGTTTCAGGTTCCTCTACAAGTAAAATTGTGAAATAGTTTTCTTTCTATGTCTGACTTATTTCCCTTAGTATACTATCCCCTAGGTTTGTAACCTTTATTTAAATGGCACAGTTTCATTTGTTCACGCAGAATAATACCCTATTATCTTTGTATGTGATAAAATGCCCTTTATTTGTCTGTGGATGGACACTTACCTCTAACTTAGCCCAGGTGAATGTGAATATTTCTGTAGTGAACATTGGCATATATACATATACACACTATATATATATATTCATATACATCTGCACATTCACACATGTTTTCATACACTTACACTTATGAAGTGCTGGTTTCCTTTTCTTTAGATGTATATCTAGAAAATATGTTACTGAGGTAAAGAAGAGTTCTCTTTTATGTCTTTAAATGTCACTTGTATGCTTACAATACATTATTTCAGTGCATACCAGAACTCTGATCTTTTGCATCTAAAGGTCCACTTGAAATTTATGTGAGCATCACTTGATCCTTGACCTCTTAGTGGGTGGCAATTCTTCTCTTTCTTTCCTCAGTCTAATCATTTTGGAGTCATTTAGATGTTTGTAAACTCAAATTCCACATTCAAACCTATTAGGAAATCTTTCTGGTTTTATCTTCAAAATGTGTTTCCAGAACTGAATTACCCTTTCTGCTTCTGCTCAGTGTATCTGGGCTACTGATTTCCTTTTGCCTGGACTGGTGTCCATCACTTTTGGCCCTCCCTAACCAATAGTTCTTAACACTGGACTGCAAGAAACAAGCCTTTCTAAGATGACACCACTCATGGCTTAAATGCTCCAGCAGCTCCTCATCTTAGGCCAGCATCCTTGAAGTGCCCAAAGTGCTATGTTGTACAACTTTCCTCTCAACATCTCCCCTTTATTTTTATCCACGACTCTGTTCCACCCTCCTCAGTCTAGGCGTTCTCACCAGGTTGGTTCTTGTTTGCATTCTGCTTTAGTTATTCCTACTGCTTAGACTGTGCTTGCTCTCGGAAACCTCATGCCAATCTTCCCTCTATTACACATCTTTGTTCTGAAGTCACTATCTTGACCAACTATCTGATCCTTCTAGGGGCATTTGAATTTCCACCCCAATTTTCTGCTTTTGCTCTCAGGCCTCCTGTGGAAGGAGAAAAAAAAGGAAGTCCCTAAGAAGTCTTTCTTCTCATTATTATTATTCAGAGCTAACAAGGACATGATTTTTTATACTTATTTTTAAATTATCTTTAGGTAATTATGCAAATTCAACTCAACCTGTCAGTTTGTGAGCACAATACATCCTGATCAAAGTAACCCCTTGTATCCTCCCAGCCCCTCAACTTACCTGGTTCCATTTTCACATACATTGAATATAATCTGCATTCTCCAGCCCTTCTTCTCTTCTATCTTTGCTCTCCTCCTTTTGGCCTTACCCCCCCACCCCGGCAACATATGTTATAGCTTGCTGGCATTCTTTTTGTTAAGCTTTATGCTTGTTGTTAAAAGAAATGACATCATTGGACTCTTTCCTTGCATATACCATTCTTCAGGAATATGTTTATGTGCATGTGTATGTGTGTGTATGACTCTACATATGATTGCATACATATTTATAATTTAGATCTAATTTCCATATATAAAAGAAAACATTCTCAGTTTGTTTTTCTGAGCCTGACTATGTGTTTAATGTAATTTTTTTCAGGTTTATCACTTTCCTTGCTAATGACATAAGGCCATTCTTCTTGATGGATGAGTAAATTAGTAAAATTATCTTGTGTGTGTGTGTATGTGTGTGTATCATATTTTCTTGTTCCCTTTGTTCATTCAAGTCCATCTGGGCTACTTCTATAGCTTGACTAGCATTGTGATTTCTTATATAATCATCCTTTAGGAAAGTTTCCACTTTAAGCCCACTTTTGGGGGCCTAGGATGACAAATTCCACAGCATTTAGTTCTTATAAAACAACATGATATTTGGTGAGAACTTTGTACCTGTGAAGTGCTATCTAAATGCTTCATAATAAAAATGTATTCAATGCAGAGTACCCTACAGAGTGCATTTACACATCAGTCTGCATCCCTCCAATAGCTTTTACCGTTGTGAAGCACAAAACACGAACTGCTCACAAAGAGCAGGGTGTGCAGCCTGCTGGGAGACCAGAAAAATGCGTTGTTCCTAAGGGTGAAGAAGCTGTTCACATTATGATGGCAGGTCTAGGTGCTCTTCTCCATCAGAATCCATCCAGATAGAAGTTTCTGACAGATCATTAAACTGCTTTGAGGTGATATTTCTATGAAGGGCCATACTCACAGTCAATCCATAGCACATACATATGTGTGTGGTGCTCGCATGAATATCCACGCTGGGTGACTTTTGTAAGAAACATATACTTCTCTTCGTATATATATTAATATATATGTGTGTGCATATGTGAATATACATGAATATATATGCACACACATATATGTGTGGTATGCATGTATATATAAATATTTGCATATATAAATGTTTGTGTTTATACACACACACACACATATTCAGTATCACTTGGAGCAGAGAAGATCTTTTTAAACCACCATGTTCAAGCTCTTCCTTATACAGAGGATAATTCCTAAGCCCAGTGTAGTCAAATGACTTGTGTGCTGTCACTGAATGAGTTAATGTAATGTTTAGGCTTAATGAAAAAACTGTAGAAAGCCTCCTAGGGTCTTAGATTCGTGAGTTTTTTTAAATAAAAGACTGGCATCCATCACTATTATAGTCTGTTGGAAACGAGTACAATATTAAAATGAGAAGTGAGTAGCCGAAACTGGATTGTGTTGGATGTGGCACAGTTGTGGGGGTGTGAGTCCAGCCTTCTGTGTTGGGCATTGGTTAATTACTGGTGATCTTCTCTGTGGGCCTTTTCTGTGGGTGCTCACTACTGCTCTTTCCAGCCCTCTCATTATGAAGAGTGAACTGTTGTTCTGAGATTGCATATTTACATGGCTTGACTTGGTAGGATCTTGTTCCTGATTAAAGGGCCCATCGCTGCCAATTCTCAGGGAAAGGCTGCTGCTGCTGGAGGCTCCATAATCATTTTTCATGCATCAAGGAAGGCACAAGAAACTTCAAACCATAATCATTTCTATAAACATAGACAAGCCGTAAATTGTGACTGATACAAATTAAACTATGTTCCTCAGTAATTATATTTTAGAGATTGTGCACCACATACCCAAACACAATTTTCAACTCAGAAAACTGTAATTGCCCGTTTAGCAGCCTCGTACTCTTTGTATGTTTCTCTTTGCATGAGTTATTCCAAGGAAATTGGTTTCCTGGGCCCATCCTGAGCAGGTTCTTTTGGCCATTGGCATGTGTCATGATTGTTATCCTCATCATGTGCCAATCACATATTCTGGGGGAAGGAAGTAGGGCTTCATGGCCTCATGATAAGAACTAACCCAGTCAGCCCCACTGCTTTCCACTCTGTTGCCTTATCTCGTTCCTCATTCACTGCTTTTGTTGTGGCCTTGGTTCTCTCCATTGCCAAAAATTCCCATTGCCTCCAACTAGTCCATGGATGTGCCAATCCATGGGATAACCTGAAAGTGATTTTAAACTCTGCTGACCTCAACCGAGCATGACAAAAGCACGTGTCCTCAGAGCCCTTCAAAGCTGGAAAATATAATAGGAACTGAATTCCCCAGGAACTTGGGAGGCATAGAACAGCTCTTTCACAACTAAATTCCTGGGCAAGGTGGTTTCATGTACCAGCACTTGCTTTGGAAAATAAAAGTAAAGTTCAGAATGAGGATATTTGAGTAGCAGGCAGCTGCTGGGGAAGACGGAAGATTGTTCCTCTGAGAATCTAGACTCTGGACCTGGAGTTGGTGGAGACAGAGAGACTTAACACTGTTAGCTACTATTGTCTTAGGGGTTCCACAGGACCCCTTCCCACCTCACCTCCCAGTTGCTTTTTATATCACATAGGAAAAACATCATCCTGGCTCTAGAACAACTCATCAGACAAAGCGTCATGAGGAAGTAAATCCTTGAGGGAAGAAAGGGTAGGCGAGCCCGGAGATGGAGTCGTTCCGCAGCTGCGGTTCTGTCACTGCAGTCACAGCCACATGCTCCTCTCAGTCCTCGGGGGAACAGCCAAACAAAAGTCTTTTCTCCACAGCTGATTCCATGCTCCCAAATTAGCTCGTGCTTAAGTTAGCTTCTTTTGCTAAAAGCACAGCGAGGTGAGGCGGTGCGGGCCGTAGCACACAGGCTCGCGTGGACTGCGCCCCAGCGCCCAGCATCTTTGTCTGGGAAGCTGCGCATTGCTCCTCCTGCTCCTCTTTGCTGTCAGAGCAGCTCTGCGCGTCGCCCTGCGCTTTCCGATTCAGCCCCGTTGTGTGTTTTTCCCTCTCCTAGGGTCATCTCCTCCTTCCTCTTCCTCCTCATCCTCTTCTTCCTCTTCCTCTTTTCCCTCCATTTTCACCTCCCCCTGTTCTTCCTCCTCCTCCTGCTCCTTCTTAGCTGACTTCTCTTCTTTATTGTCCTCTCTCCTTTTCTTCCTTCAGTCTTGTGGTTTGAACTCAAGGCCTTGTACTTGCTAAGAGGTGAAATACCACCTGAGCCATGCCCCTAGCCCTTTTTGCTTTGTTTTCCATCTTTTTGAGATAAGGACTCACTTTTGTGCCAGGGCCAGCCTAGCCTACGATTCTCATATTCACCCTTTCTGTGTAGCTGGGTACGACATGATACGCAGCTTATTATTGGTTGAGCTGCCAAGGTATGACATGATACGCAGCTTATTATTGGTTGAGCTGCCAAGGTTGGACTGGAACTGTGATTCTCCCATTCTCCACTCTTATGTAGCTGCTACTACAGGCATGAACCACTGTATCTGGCTTCCCCTTGTTTTCATTTTTTTTCGTATTAGGAAGTAATATTTGCTTTCAAAAACTTTTTGCTCAGAGCCAGCCTGGATCACAACCTCCCTTACCAATAGTTGGGATTACAGGTATGCACCACCACTCTTGGCTTATTGATTGTGATGAGGTCTCATAAATCCCCCTCCCCCAAGCCTCAAATCACAATCCTTCAAATCTTTGCTCTCCAAGTAGCAAAGATTCATAGAAGGTGAGTATCCAGATAACATGACCGCTTATTTCCAGGATCTGGTGGTCTAATCCATTAACCAGCTGAGCCAGGTTCTTGACAGACTAGGTATTGCTTGCCTTTCTGGCTTTACTCCCATCTTTGCTTCCTGTGGGACTTCATTAGATCATTTTCCTATTTGTGAATACCTAGACGAACACAATGCACCCCCACATTTGTATGAAGTGCGCATGCCAGCTGCTTTTGCTCTATTTCTTTCATGGCTTTGCATAGTCTGTTCCTTTCACTGGGACAACCATGCCAGCCCCTTTTCCTCCCCAGTCCAGTCTCTCCATGAACAAACCCACTCCTCCCAGTTGGACGTTTTGGACATTCTTCATTGTTTTCCCTACACATTTGACTCAAAGTCTCCATCAAGGGAGAGAATCTTCCAGCGGATAAAGTCACAGTGGACTTTCACAAGCCACGGCAGCTCCTTCTTCCTGCCTTTACTCAAAGATGCCCATCTCCAAAAGCATCCAAGACAGCGTGAGGCAGAGGAGCAGCTCCAGAGAGGCTCATGAATGAATGAACGAGGGAGGACATAAATAAGTAACAGCGCTTGGAGCAGAGCAGGATCTGGGAAACAGATCTGATGAGAACATGCATGATCCACTGCAGATAGAAGAGAGCCTGGTTAGAAGCTTTTATGCACAAAGCCAGGCAGGTCTACATGACACTGGCTTCAGTAGATAACATGATTAGGACATTTGAGGCAAATATGGGCAATACCGAAAAGGGTGACAAAACAAAAAGACTCTCTTTGCCTTTGGGATGTCTCTGTCCTTGCAGTATGGGTGGTATACTGGGCTTGGTGGTATACTCTCTTATTCTACCTAAGCTTCGGCATTACAGAAAACCCCACTGTGGTAAGGAGAAGAGGGACTCCGTGACCCCAGGCTCAACCCTCAGAGGACAGCTCTGCAGGGTTTTGAGCAAGAGCTGACAAGCTCTGCAAAACAGATGAGCTTTTAAAAGATTCAAGTTTGGTTCAAAATTCACAACTCGTGAGTTCCAAATGGTTCTAAATTTGGCTGAATGCAGTTTCCCCCCCCCTAGCTATGTGCCACTGAGCAAGACGTAGTGACTTCATTGAGCTAGAAAAACAAAGGGCTATAATTGCTTCTGTGCAGAAATAAACTTGATGAGGACAAAAGGGATGCATTGCAAATACTACCACAGCAGACCCTTCAATTTGTGTATTTTTCCACTCAAACAGCTTTCTCTGGCAATCGACAACAGAACCATTCACTGGAAGAACACCACCACCAGTTACGGGCTCACGTAGAAGCAAAGTGGCACTAAGTGAGTTATCTTTCAGCTTTGTTGAACAAGCAAATTATATAGTAAATTAAATCACATTTTACTGTTCAATTGGTGTGGTGCAAATTAAGGAGTGTACTTTGATTCAACCTTGGGTCTCTTGCATATTTCATAGTCGGAATAACTCTGAGTCGATATGGTATATTTAGGTAGAGGTTTGTGTCCACTCTGAATTCTCTCATGTTTACATGTTCATTGCAGCCATCCACTAGGGATGGAATTTGGCCTGATACCAAAATACTGTGCTTAGTTCAAGCAGAGATTTCAGCTTCTGGTTAATTATTTAAGTGAATGATGCTTCTCCCAGTTTTTTTTCTCTCCAAAAATCCTAAATAAAGTATCTACAAGTATAGATGTGTTGCTGCTCAGTGGGGAGGAAGATAAAGAGAGAGTAAGTTCCTGGAGAGAACTTACAAATCTCCAGGGAAGGATGCTAGCTAGATTTCTCCCAGATACATGGGAGAATGGCCCAGAGGGTAACAAGCCTGGCTTTGGGAGTCTGGGTTGTAACATGTTAGCTAAGCAAGTTAATTGCTTCAAAGTTCTCTTGCTTAAAGGAGGTTATGAATGTTGCACAAAATGATTTATACATGAAGTTTATTAGAAAATAGGTACTCTATAAATTCTACTCTTTTACCATGATCTCAGCTGAGTCTAGACATCAATCCTCTTCCCTTCAAAGAAGTTCCATGTGTCAGAATGGTGGCTGCGGTTCAGTACCGGTTATGATGAAGAATAGAGAATAGAAAAGGAAGTGATAAGCATTACTCCAAACTTGTCAGAAGGAGTCCGGGTGACACTCTTTATATAGATTTCCAGGGAAAGGGTCACACAGGTCAAGCTACATTGTGGCATTTCTGACAAATGGGTCAACGGAGAGTAGAGTGCTAATTTATCTGAATGGACGTGTGGCAATGTTGCGCTGATAGAAAGCATGGAACCATACATTCCCATCACAGAAATAACAGATTGTCAAGGCCTCTGAACACACACTCAAGGTACAGTCTACCCTGTTGGACACTCCGATTCTGTCAGTGTTCCCTTCTGGTGTTTAGGAAAGTCATTTGAGCCCATCTGTGCCATCTTAAGGTATGTGAGCCACTTCCAACAATGTCCACACAGCCTTCTTGATTTTATTTTTTAAAAGACAATACAGCAGTATTCCAGAGTCTGGTGTTAATTTTTGGCACAGAGAATCCCATTTTGTGCTATTTGTATTTTTATTTTTGGATTTATTGTATTTTTTATTTTATCTTATTTTATCTTAAGCCCTTTTCACATTTCTAAAGGAATTTTCTGGCCCATGGAAGAAAGGGGTTGGTTGGACTAGTTTTCTGATGGATGACTTGTGATGCCGGATGTCTATACTTACTAGATCCCATGAGAAAAGAACCCTAGGTGCAAGTGTTAAATCGTGTCATGCTGTCTGCACCTACATCTGCCCTTCATGTTTCATAGCACTGGACCAGCACAGATGTTGAATAAAGCATGTCTGTCCAGAGGAAGGGATGACAGGGAACTGCAGCAGCCAGCCCTCCCATTGATCTGGCGATGTCATGAGATTTGCTCTGGGATGTTGCTTTGCATCACGAGGTTTTCTTCAGGATCTTCAAAGTTTGTATGGTCTTGCAAGAAATGCATTTATAAAGCATACTCAATTTGCTAAAGAAATTTCTTTCTCTGAATTATATTCATTTTTTAAGGTTTCTACCACCAGGTCTTTGTCTAACTAGGATTGCAGCCTCGTTAATGGTCTGCTGCTATGTCCTTGGATCCTGTATCAATCATTTCAGGTTTAAACTGTAACTGTAATTATATGGTGCCTGTATTTAAAACTTGCTTATCTTCTCGGTATCCTAAGTGACCCAACTCCTTGAAATGATGGGCAAGCTCCTTCTTACTCTCCTGTCGTTCACACCTGAAGCCCTCTTCCTACCTCACTCCTCAGTCCAACCACACTGGCCTTCTTTCAGCTCCACACTTTCAGATTCATGTCCACGCTCAAGTCATTTCTGATAACTATTTCTTCAGCTTTAGAATCCCCTCATTTCCCCATTCCCTCTTAGTTGACCATATCCTGAGTCATGTTTTGGGACTCAAGTCAGGCTTATTTTCTTAGGAGCAGGTAGGGGAGTGGGTTGTGCAATCATAGACTGAGAGAACCGCTATAGGAACTGCGTAACTTTCTTGTTTTTAACTTAATACATTTTTTCATTGTAAAAATACTGTATAGAGGGGTTACAGTTTCATGAGCATGGTAATGAGTCCATTTACTCTCAAGCATTGTTGCCTCCTACTTTGTTTTCCCCTACCATCCCTTCCCTCCCCACCTCCACTACACTCCCTGCCCCTCCACCCTTCCTAAATTGTAAAGTCCATTTTTCAACATAGTGTCTTGTACATCTCGTTGTTACAATGGAAGCTACCAGCACAACTATGTTTATTGCAGCATTATTTACCATAGCTAAGATATGGAACCAACCCAGATGCCCCTCAGTAGATGAACGGATCAAGAAAATGTGAAAATAGATACTCTATGAATTCCACTTCTACTCTTTTACTGTGATCTCAGCTGAGTCTGGACATCAATCCTCTTCCCTCCAAAGAAGTTTGATGTGTCAGAATGGTGGCTACGGTTCAGTACTGGTTATGATGAAGAACAGAGAATAGAAAAAGAAGTGATAAGCATTACTCCAAATTTGTCAGAGGGAGTCCGGGTGACACTCTTTATATAGATTTCTCAGGAAAGGGTCACAGTTTCTGACAAATGGGTCAATGTGTGTGTGTGTGTGTGTGTGTGTGTGTGTGTGTGTGTGTGTGTGTGTGCGTGTATTAGAATTCTATGCCTCCATCAGAAAGAATGATACTGCCCCATTTGCTAAGAAATGGAAAGACTTGGAAAAAATTATACTAAGTGAAGTAAGCCAGGCCCAAAGAAACATAGATCTCATGGTTTCCCTTATTTGTAATAACTAGTATATGTCTGGGACAAGCTGAAAAGGTCAAAAGTTATGTACATATGACCAGATAAGATGATGTTAAACCCCAAGATAGGGACACAAGTGTTTTTTCCTTTCTTGCTATTGATTCTAATGTATTTATAATGTACCATGTGATTTTTCTGTTTCTTTGTATGGTCCTCTCCATGGTATAACCCCTGTTTTCAATGTATTTGATGTTGATGCCCTGCATCTTGTATATACACTTCTCTAATTTGGAGAGAGGAAGAGAAAAAAACAAAATGCTTAAATAGCAACTGTGCAACTTTCTATGGCACATCCATCCCCATTTGCTCTTTCACACTTTCTCTGAAGGAATATTGGATAAAAATCCACTTTCCCACATAAGCTCTACAAAAGTAAAACTCCTGTGTGTTGTCTGTGTTTGTGTCCTGCAGCACCCAATCTTCTTCCCCCAGGATGCTCAATACATATCCACGGAAAGGGATATGCACAAGGGAGTGGCTCAGGGAAATCACTGCTCCTTTGAGAACTCAACAATATCACCTACTACCCAAGTTTTCCTTTTCCCCATTTTCATGAAGTAGAACTTGCTGAGTGAGCTACCTGTCTACAAAACATTTCAAACAGCACTGCAGCAGTATTGAGGGCTAAGTTCTGTGGCTACACCATACTTCAGGAGACACAAAGATTCCTAAGAATTGCTACCATTCTGAGCTGTTGCCTCCTGAACACATGGACAGGTAGTGGATGCCGACTCCATGGTTCTCTCCCATCTCTGAGCAGTGCTTACTTCAACACGTGTGGCATGCTGGGAGTGACTTCCAGGTCTCCAGGAACTTTCACTATTTACACAAATGGAGAATGAATTGACCTTAGCAACAGGAACTTTGTTCACTACCAAGGAAGTTTATTTCCCCCCTCCCCCAGAGCGAGTATTCAAAGACACTTAAAAGGCTTATTTTGTTCTCTTGAGGTTTGAAAGTTTTCTTTTGTGTTGCCTTGCTATGTGTGAGCTTTAGAGGCCGTTGGTTCTGACTCAAAGGCTACAAATTTGTAAAAAGCACAAGCTCAGGCATAGTGAGTGGTGCTAACACGGACAAATTTCCCATGGCCAGGAACTTCAGTGTCTGAAAAATGTGCCTGGCTATTAGCACTAGTAAAAGATAATAAAGTGAGAGCAAGTACCAAAGTCTTTAACATAACAGAATTGACACCAGAAAGGGTAAGGAAACTCCTGAGGGTACAGTTTAACCACAGACACAACTGCAAAGTGAACGTGAGACGCTTGATTCTCTGACTTCTCAGCATACTTATTTTATTGTTCCAGTTGGAGCAAGTTTTTCATCGTCATTTCTGTCTGCTCAAGTACAAACATGCTCATGGAAATTCATGTTCTGCATGGGATCTAACATTAGTCCTGGAAGAACACCTTTGAAACTCCATCACCGGAAAGCACCACCTTACTTTTCCCAGGTTCACATCTCCTCTGACTCTCCTGTGGCTGAGCACAACAACTCGTACATTGTGGATACTTATGATGCTTCTCATTTATTTTAATGATAATAACAACATTAACAATAGCTTTCATGAAGCAAACATCTACTATGCTCTAGGCATTTTGCATAAGTTATTATAGTAATCACACACAAACATTTATGAAGTCATTATTATTTTCCAGATACTGAAATTGCCATAATTAACACAGGACAGCCTGTGCA
The DNA here is from genome assembly GCF_000151885.1 of Dipodomys ordii. Lineage (NCBI taxonomy): Eukaryota > Metazoa > Chordata > Mammalia > Rodentia > Heteromyidae > Dipodomys > Dipodomys ordii. Next base: position 776,995 of record NW_012267224.1, read on the forward strand.
TGTAAAATAACAGACAGGCAACTGGTGGAGTGATTGGCCTTGTTCCTATCACAAGCCAATGCTTTAGTTCTTTCATACCTCTCTTCCTCCCTTTTGCCTCATGATGGAACCAATACGGAGAATGCACAGGAGCAGCTCCATCATCTTAAATGACTTCAGGAAGATATCAATCTACTTCTTTCTGATCCCAAACTTTTATTTAGTCATTAACATATCAGCTTATTAAAACTGTATGCAAATCCTGTGCCAAAAGAAATGTGTTATGTTCATTTCTTTGAGGCATCAGGACCAAAATAAAGGAAAATCACCTTAGCAAGTAGGGTAGAGGATGGTCAAAGCTGGCCTCTTCATGAAGGACAAAGGAGTTCTGATGCTAAAGCCAATAAAGGCTGATGCCAGCTAAGATGACAGGCACTCTGAAGAATAAAAAGAGATGAGAAAACCAGAGGTTCCAAGCTGTCAAGACTCCAATGGACCTAGTGTGCTGCTGAGGGAGGAAGCTAAAACACCGTCTGTGGCTATTCTGGTCACTTGTGGGAATACCCAACAGTGTGGCCCTGCCTGAAGATAGCCCAAAGACCCTATGGAAATCTTGGCCTCATGACCATCAAAAAGTACCATACATCTCCCAAGACTAGAGAAATGAGCATCAAATCCAGATAAAAATGACGCTTGCTCAGCAGAATACGATTCTCCTTAAATAGTGCATGCACAGTGCTGCATTTAGCTGTCCTTAACTGAACTTCTGAGAGAAATTTCTAATTAAGGCTTCATGTTTATGCACTGCTTATCATTAACATCAGTATAACAGAATGCATTGTGGGAATGGATGTGGGCAGTTGAGAAAGCTGTTTAAAGCCATGACTTGTCACTGAAAACTGTCCTTCTTAAAGACCTCTCCTGTGGAAATGACCCCATCGCCTTTCCCTTAGTCCAAAGCAGCCCTAAATGGTTCCAAGCATCATTCCTTGGCCTATTTTCAATTAGTAAACCTGAACTTCTCTCTCATTATTATTGATTGTTGCACTCAATTCTTTGTTCTAAACACCAAGAATTAGTATGACACCTACCAGAGAACCTCTGGCAACACATGGTAAAGTTTGAATCATGTTCTGAAAAGCACAACAGGCTGTGTAATAGTTCACAGTAGAGCCAAGAGCAAATTCAAAACTGACCATTTATCAAACTCAAAAAGAGGAAATTGTCTCTTTTTTTTCCATGGGAAAAGTCCATTTTTTTGCCATGAATGTCATTAACATGAACACAGAGAGAACCTTTGATCATTATTTTAACCTGGAGTCTACCTGAAATTCTGAGAAATAAGAATGCTAGAAATAAATGGGGGTTTTCATTATTTTTTTGCCATTGTGAATAATGGACAGAAGGTATACTGGAGATTTACAAAAATAGAGGAGAGATGGCTAGCATATTTTCAGCAACTAGTCTTTCATTCATTTGATCAGCATTGCTCACTTTCATCCTATGAGCTTGGTGCCATGACTACTGCAATAAGCTATATGTCTCAACTTCAGGAGCAGCCAGAGGAATACCAGAATTTAATCAATAATTACCAAGTTGAGTGGTAGGTGCTAAAACAGAATCAGTGTTATAGAATACCAGCCATATGGATAGCTCTGCATATTATAGAACACAGAGTCTCCTGCTGATACTCAAGCACCTTAAAGCTTGTTCAGAAGACAATTGTTTTCTTGTTTAAAACAGATAAACCGGAAAATATATAACTATAATAGCTAAAGAAATCATATTCTAGGATTTACAGTTGTATAATTAGTGTATTTGTATATGCAGATGCATAGCATGATAATAATATATACATTAATTGCAGATACAAATGATACACTGTATGTGTACATTGATACATGTATAGTGTGTGTGTAATAGGATTGTGTTATCAAAAGTATCAAAAAATATAACTTGGACTGGGAAGGTGGCTCAGTGGTAGTGTGCTTGCCTTGAATGCATGAGGCCCTGGGTTCAATTCCTCAGCACCACATAAAGCAGAAAAAAGCCCGAAGTGGCATTGTGGCTCAAGTGGTGGAGTACTAGCCTTGAGCTGAAGAGCTGAGGGACAGCGCCCAGGCCCAAAGTTCAGGCCCCACAACTGGCAAAAAAAAAGTATAACTTGAACTGCCTAATCTGAGAAGGAATTACATCATTTCATGTGAGAAATCTAGACATTAAGAATACCACAGTTGGTGGTGTCAAGGGCTCTAATGGCTCATATCTGTAATCTTAGCTACCTAGGAGGCTGATATCTGAAGAACTAAATTGCAGTAAGTTCTCCAGGTTTTTTTTTTACCTTAAATTTGGCATTTGAAGTGTTAGTAATTAATATGTCTATTTTGTTATTATTTGGGATGGCTTGGGCAAGACTATGCTAAGATCTATGGGAGGTATTTGATTTTATGCCTTTTACAAACAAATTTGCCAGCCATGGATGATATCAGAAAACAGAATTCCTGGGTCAAATGGTAGAGAGTGTCCACAATAGGATAATATTTTTGTTCTAGTTCCCCAAGCCTTCTTCAACATAAAGTAGGGTACATTACACAGAGATTAAAAAAATCAATTCTTACATAAAAGAGCTTCAGGAAGACTTTTTAAAATCAAAATTGTGCTAACAAAGAAATTATTTCTGGGTGTCAGTAACTCACACATGTAATCCTAGCTACTCAGAGACTGAGATCTGGACAAGCATGGTTCAAAGCTATCCTAGGTAGAAATGGCCCTGAAGCTCCATCTCCAAAATAACTAGCAAAAAGCTGGACTAAATGTATGGCTTATGTAGTAGTTTATCAGCAGAGTAAGCAAGCAGATGTGTACTTTTAACCCAAAATTGCTGGAAATGATTTTCTGAAATAAAGTTTATGGCTTTGCTCAGGAGATGAACAGAAATAATAGAGGCAAATAGACAACAGTCACCCAACAAGTTAGATCTTTCCGATTACGATTTTTCTGGAATCCAATGACATGATCATATACTCCAACCCATGTATTGCAACTAAGAAACAATAACGTAATTTTGCCTAATGAGTAGAAAAGAGATTTTTATGGCCCTTGAAATGTAATTATTTGAATTAAATTTAATATAATTGTTTCTTTTTTATACAATGTGTTAATCAAAATGCTAAAGCATGAATTTAAGGATTCTGCCCTCAATATGTCTCATTCAAAGATATACATATTATTAGTGTAAATTTGTAAGTTGTGCTGAAATAGAATTGATGCTTGTTGGAGAAAAGAAAGTATGAATGAATACGGAAGTAATTATTAAGTCAAATACAGCACTTTGCTTCAGAATGAACATTTTCCTGTTTTCCTGGATTATTATATCTTGCATCATTTGTATGGTGTTTTACTTTAACATTCTTTAGTATAAATGGGTGTATACACACTCATTGCATATATGCATATGGAAATTGGCTGTAATTTATAGTTTAGTGGGATTTAAATTGCATTTGGAGTGCTGAGTCAGGACTGAGAAGTGCTTCAGATATCATCAAAATTTACAAAAGGGAAGCATTGCTTAGCACAGTGTATGTTGGGAGCCAAGTTTTGTTGATGAAATGGATACTTCTCACATTATGGCATGGTGAGTGAGATGGTATGTGCTGCACAGCTCTTGCACGAAGAGAAGATGAAAAGCAGCAGCTTCTGGCCATTCCACTTCATCAGGGGTAGCCTAGAGCTCTTTCTGGTCTCTCCACCTACTGCAGGTCTTTCTTGACTGATCAGATCAGAAAGAGAGCTTTGTCTTTTATCACAGTATTGATGTGTCACCTTTAAAATATTTACTTTTGGAAGGTGCTTGTTAGAGTACCATAAATCTTTCTAAGAATATTTTGAACTGCTTTTGTGTTTTGATCATCAATTTTTGAATGCTTAGAAGAGCTTTGCCTGAACTTTGTTTCTATTGTCCACAATTTCTCATTCTCGAGTTGGAGGGAAAGGATCTACAGCTCCTGCCTATCCCTGATGGTAAGATTTAATATTTGATAGAAGATCCTCAAAAGGCTACACAGAGAGTGACAGTAATACTTCTGTCCAAAATCTCCCTCAGTCATTTGTGTGACACTCACAAAATACTTCATATGAAACTGGCTCTGGGTCAACAGACCTCAGATCTTGTAGCCACGTTTGCAGAATATTCTAGCCTCAAAATCTATGTGGGGGGCTGGGAAGGTGGCTCAGTGGTAGAGCACTTGCTTTGCACGTCTGAGGCCCTGGGTTCAATTCCTCAGGACCACATAAGCAAAAAGAAAAAAGCCAGAAGTGGCGCTGTGGTTCAAATGGTAGAGCGCTAGCCTTGAGCTGAAGAGCTGAGGGACAGCGCCCAGGCCCAGAGTTCAGGCCCCATGACCGGACCCCCCCCCAAAAAAATAAATCTATGTGGGATGAAACTTTCCATTAGTCTTTGCCAATTGTTGCCTCTGAGCTACCACTATTTCTCTCTCTGATAGTTACACACTCATTCATTTGCTAGCTTTCCAGGTATTTTTAATCTCTCATTTGGAGGAAGTAATGAACTAAATCTTGAATCTTCAGGAGAAAATATGAGCTATTTGAGACCTGCATGCACACAAACACATAGAGAGCAAAACAAAACACACATAGACAGAAAGTAGAATGGATTAAAAAGGAAAGTGATAATTACCCTCAACGTTTATAATCCTGTGTCTGTAGGAGATAGTAGTTTTGTCACTTTCTTTTCCTCAGTCAGAAAGTAGTATTTTCCTTCTCTTGAGAGAGTAATCCTTCTCCACAATTTTTCCTGAAATTTGCATAGCTTGCTAGAGTGGACTCATTAAGTGCTAAGTACTATCCCATAATTTTAGCATAAGGTTCTAAGTCATTATCCATTTTAAAACTCGAGCACCGCACACTACCATATTTGAGAGACAGAGAAGAACAAGGTTTTAAAACATGGATGAAAAGCCAGCTCGCCCACAGGGCTGGATGTCATGTCTTTGGCAGAGCTGTGCTTCCTACATGTCCCACAGGCCCCATGACCCAGTTTGAAGCTCCACTGGTGGAATCTCGGGAGCCATCATCTTCCCCCTGGAGCCCTAATTTCCCCTCTCAGGCTCCACTTGGCTGCTGGCATCCAAAGCCCAGCAAGGAAGGAGCCAGTCACGGGGGAGGAGGGCCGGCCACGGGAGGGGCCATCACTGGAGAACAGGCAGGAGCCAGTTTGACTTCAAAAGCTATCAGCAATATCGGGTCAGATGAGTGGTTAGGATTTTCTAGACTAGACTATATATATATCTATCAACATATTTCACTCCTTAGCTGATTCAGAGATGATGGTGATTTGTGCATTAATTCATGAAACCATAATTTATTGAGCACTAAGATGTCAGATTTAGGTTTTCTTTAAACGCAAGATATTTATTTGGCATAGAGATTTGAAAGACCTGGTCATGCTATTTGTGTTTTTTTGATGGTATCTGAGGATTATATTCTTTTTTGGGGGGAAGGGGGTGTCTTGTTTTGATATTTGTAATCAGCAGCAACAAACATAAATGAAAAGAGATAGCTTCTTCAGTAGAAGGAAGTAACTACCCCAGAGGAATAAAAATTGTGATGAACATGAGCTATGCATGGAAAAAATTGGACAGGAGGCCCACCAGCATTTATTTGCTGAGTTGTTTGGCAGGATATTTTCTTCCCAAACGCATGTCACAGAGTCCTGAAGCCCAGAGCAATCCTCTGAGATGATCAAGACAAAAGAATCAGAGAATGAAATGGAACATATTCTAAGGGAAGCCAAGTACATGGCATAGGTCTGTAGAAAAGGCACTTTAGAGTGAAAGGAACACACATACCTATGCACACACACAGATATATACACAGATACATACCACCCCCCCTTACACACACACATATCAAACTTATCTATATACATATATATAGATATAAAACACCCACATGCACACACAAATTACACATCACACATCACACATATACACAGGCACAAATACATCAGTGTATAAGACTTCCCCCAAGTGAGTAAACTACTTCTTATATGATCCATCTATTTATATAACACGTTTGAGCTTAGAATGTTTTTTGCATGTCTGAGTAGTTTTAAAACACTGTAAAAGAATACCAAACAGTCTGTATACATCCACAACTAAAATATTTATCACTCTTGGTCTCTTAAAAATAAAAGTTGACAACTCTTAAGTGTTCCAAGGCATACTCATGGAAGTACGCTGGAGATGAATAAGCGTAGAAGGAAAACTGTTTTGCAGCACAGAAATTCTAATTAAGGGATTTTTATTGGACGAGTGAACATGACTAGAAACAGTCAACCAGGCTTAAGGAAATCACACACAATGAAGTAGAAAATAACATTATTAAATATTAGTGCAAACATTGGAGGTATGGGGGTTAAGCAAAGATTAACATATAAAATTGTAATTACAACTAATACTGTGTAGCACTTGTTATAGTTGCTAATTCATTTAACTCTCACAACAACTCTGCGAGACAGATTCTCTTTTGCAGATGAGGGAAAGTCGGATACAGGGAGGGAAAGTACTTTTTTAAAATACTTTTTATTGTAAAAATACTGTACAGAAGGGTTACAGTTACACGAACAAGGTAATGAATACATTTCCTATTAAGCATTGTTACCTCCTCTGCTTTTCCCCTCCCAATCCCTTCCCTCCCCAAATCCCCAACTACACTCCCTCCCAACCCTACCCCCCACACCACCTAAACTGTAAAGTTTGTTTTTAACATAGTGTCTTATGCATTTCATTGTTACAATGAGTCAACCTGTATCCCTTTTTAAGCATTTTGTTTTTTCCCTTTCCCTCCCCAAATTAGAGAAGTGTATATACAAGATGCAGGGCACCAATATCAAATACAGTGAAAACAGGGATTACACTATGGGGGAGAAACTAGGTCTCCTTGGCACAGGCCGAAATTTTCTTAATAGAGACCCAGCAACACAACAAATCAAAGAAAGGTTGGACAAGTGGGATTGCATGAAGCTGCAGAGCTTCTGCATGGCAGAGGACATAGCTAGCAAGATCAATAGAAAGCCCATGGATTGGGAGAAGATCTTCTCTAGTTATTCAATAGATAAGGGTCTCATATCTAAAATATACCTGGAACTCAAAAAATTAAATCCCCCAAAAACAAATCCTCTGCCAATAAATAAGTGGGCTAAAGACTTACAGAGAAACCTCTCCGAAGGGGAAGGTTCTTTTCCAAGGCCAAGTGTTGAGTCAGGAGGAAAGAACACTGATTTGCTCTGTGCAACTGCCTGAAACAACAGCCACAGAAATAAAGAAATAAATAAAACCTATGATTTTATTACAAAGACGAAAGGGAATCCTTTTATTCTACCATTGGGCACATAGAATGAAATAGACAAATCCAGAAACCTCCAAATTCAGATCATCGACTGACCACAAACTCAGCACTCTAATGGGAGAAATTGTTTAACCTGTGGTGTGTACGCAAAAGAAGGGAAAGAAATCGTGACACTACCATTTTTTTTAATGCAAAGGGAACTTCTAATGAAAAATCATGAAAACTTCAGGGGATAAAGTCCTGTGAGCCTTCTTAGAAAAATGTAGGAATGGAAGAGACTTGTTACACCAAAAATCTCCAAAGGAGATCACATGGCCAAATGGCTGATGGGAAGATTGTAAATACTGAAAAAATATCTAGACAGAGAGATAATTTGTGGTTTAGATCTGTATGTTCACTTAAAAATCTCAACAGCAGGAACACAACTCAGGGAATTTGGGGAGGTTGTTTTATAGAAGAGGTAGGTGAAATCTGACGTTAAAACACTGTAACTACATTGTACTATTCGCCAGGACTTCCTTCTTGTAATGGAGCTTATAAAAATTTATTTTTTTCATAGAAATGGGGGTTGGAGGTCCAAGGCCAAAGTGTTTTCTGGTTGTGTTTCTCCTAAGTCCTCTCTCCTTGTCTGCTGTCTAAGCCTAGTTCCAGTCTTTCTTCTAGGCTTGCGTGCTTGCTCTTTGTGTATACAATTTCACTTTGATAAGGACACCAGGGAGATTGGATCTTCTTTCTCCTTTTTGGGAACATTTTTTTTTATCATTTGTAAGTAGTTGTACAAAGGAGTTGCCATTCACCAAACAGTTTATGAATATCAACGTCACCTCTTTAACATTCTCACCCCCACTTTTCCCACCTACCCCTTCTCTTACTTATCTTAATTTTATTTTATATATTGATTATTTTTACCATCGGAAAAAGCAACTTATGCATACAATGCATCTTGATCTGTGTCACCACCGTAACATCTTTAACCCTCTGCAATCCACTCCTTACCTAATGCATCTCAGTTCTGGGGAAAAACAATGAATTCTTGCCTGCATTTCCCCCTTTTCCTCCCTTCATTTTTCTACCTCTCTCCCCTTGGCCAAGCTCCATTCTAGCAAGGACCCATTTTCTGATACTTCTCTTGCTCAGCTTTGACTTAGTCTTTTTTAAACAGTTATACGATTTGTGGTTTCCATTGAGTCTACTACTCTTTAGTTAATTCATTTGTAACCCCTTGCATACCGCCCAGTGTACCCCTTGCATACCACACAGTGTGCTTACTTGTAGATTTAGAGGCATATTCTAGCAACCACAAATGAGTGAAACCATGAATCCTATGTTACTCTGAGTCTGGCTTACTTTGTTACATGTAATTTTTTTCCAATCCAAGTCTTTCCATCCATCCACTGAGGGGCATCTGGGATGCCTTATCTTGGCTATGGTCAATAATGCTGAAATGGACATAGTTGTTTTAGTAGCTTGAGTGCAGCCTTGTTTGTGCTTTATTGGATAAATCCCCCAAACCTTCAAAAATCAACCTCCAAGGGAACAACACCCTGACTAATTTGTGGGTTAATGACTTAAAGAGAAACTTTTCAGCAGAAGAATAAAAATGGATATTGGACACATGAAGAAATGTTTAACATCTCTGGCCATAAAGGAAATGCAAATCAGAACATCACTGAGTTTCCACCTCACCTCAGTTAGAATGGTCAATATCAAGAAAATTAACAGTAATAAATGCTGGTAGGGACATGACCAAAGGGCACTGTTGATAGGAATGTAAGCTTGTTCAACCACTCTGGAAAACAGTATGGAGTTTTCTCAAAAAACTAAGCATGGAGCTTCCTTATGAACTTGAAATTCCACTCCTGGGCATTTGTCCAATAGAGCACTAAACAAGAAGAGTGGATTTTCACTCAGTCACTTTTTATGGCCCAGTCTAGAAAAAGAATCCCATCCTGAGGTATCAAGAGGTAAAGTTTTCACACAGAAATTTTGAGTGGCCGTCTTGACCCCAGAATAGACACCCTAAACTCTTTTAGTATTTGATAATCAACTTTAAAATGGAAAACGATCACCTTGTGTGTGTGTGTGTGTGTGTGTGTGTGTGTGTGTGTGTGCATATGTGTGCTGGTTCTGGGGCTTGAACACAAATCCTGTCCACTGTCTCTGAGATTTTTGCTCAAGACTAGTACTGTATCACTTGAACCATAGTTCTACTTCTAGCTTTGTGGTAGTTAATCAAAGAATCTCACAGACTTTCCTGCCCATGCTGGCTTTGAACTGTGATCCTCAGATTTCAGTATCCTTAGCAGTTAGGATTATACTAGTGCCCAGTGGAAAATGATCTTTTAAGATTAATGAATGCTCACTGGAATGAGGTGCGATCTCAGTGTTGCCCTGTTTTGCATTTCCTTTATGTCCAGAGATGTTGAGTATCTCTTGTTACGTGTCTATTGGCCATTCTTAACTTCTTCTTTGGAGAAGTATCTCTTTAAGTCTTCAGCCAATGTTATTAATTGGGTTGTTGTTTCTTGGTGGATTTGTTTCTGGGAGGTTTAATTTTTTGCGCTCTAAGTATATTTTAGATAGAAAGCCCTTGTCTGATGCACCTTCACTTCTGTTTTTCTTCCCTAAATTTGGCTAACCATGGGCAAAATAATAAGTAATACTTTTAATTAAAATATAATAGTTATTCATTTGCACTTTGGAAAAATTACTTTTATTTGCTCTTTTATATATACATACACATATACACACATATATAATCTGTGATGCTGGACAAATGATGCTCATGCAGTGCTGGTGAAAACATTTCTCAGTTATATTATTTAAGATGATTTTTGGTTTTCATCTCTTATTTTTTTCTTCAATTTTTTTCTTTTATTTTTCCAATGACTATATCATTGTAGCCAAAGTAGTATTGTTATATGGGAGTGATGTTACATGATGAGTGGGCACAGGTTATTGTGAAAGCAAAAATGATGAAATCATAGTGTCTGTGCTTTAAAACCTCAGTGGGAGCTTCACAGAGGAAGTGAACTCAGTTTGTATGTTAAGAGTTGAGTCAAAATCGTCCACATAGAACAGGAAGAAAGTTCTTGGCAGGTCTAGTTTTCAGGTTATGGAAATTCAGTGAAATATATCAGGAATATAAGATGCGAGATTAAAGTATGCCTATTGGACAATAAGACATTGTAATCTCAGTTGATCACAAGGAGGATTCTATAGGAAGGACTTGTTTTTGCTATTAAAGATCAGGTGGCCAATATTTCTCATCCAATGTATCTTCAAACATTTCTTCCAACTATTTCTTTCTGCCTTGGAGCATGGAAACAACCGCAGGTCATCATTCAATGGATATGCATGGTTGTGGTCCTGTGAATGTTTCCAAAAGAGATGGTGGCATGGATTTGTCTTGAGAACGTTGTCAAGAACTGCTTTAAAAAGAGAAATGTTATGTGAAATCTTGTGTTTTAAATTGATTATTCTGGAAGCTTACGAAAAGGATGAATTTCAGGAGAAATGGGAAATTCTAAAAGTAGAAGTTGGCAGAGCCACGTATAAAGCCCTGTTCAAATTCTAAACTTGTGTTTTTCTTTCCTGTTGGACTCAAGGGTATTTCAGGTCAGGGACTGTATTGCTTTCATTATTTTGTTCCTAGTGTGCTCTTATTTGTAGTCTTGCATGTGAAAATGCTCATAAATATTTATAGATTTAATGAATGAATAAATGAATGAGTAAATTGATTACTGATTGGATAAGTGGAGAGAAACAAGATGTTTGACTTAATCGCACTGTTTTCTAAACTTAAGTTTATCCTGTACCACCATTACAATTTTAGTCATATCAGAGCACACACTGTATCTACATAAACTGAAGATGGTTTTAAAAGAAAATTTAAGATCACCTAATATGCTATCTTGTTATTTGAAAAATATTGACCTAATACAATTCTTTTGTGTTATAGAATGACAATGTTGATCTAAAACCTCACATGAGTGACAAGGGGTAAGCCTAGTCCACCAAGATCAACATCTTTAACCATCAGGATGAAATGGCAGAAAAAGAGAATGAGAGATACCGTCTTCCGTGCAGGCCCCAAATAGATCACCATATGCCAGAACACGCGCTCATCATATGCCAGAACACGCTCATTTGAGACCTCTGGCTCATCCTTTCCTCCTGGTGCCTGCTTCTATTGGGGCAAAGATGGACACTGGGCAAGAGCTAAAGAAACCATGTCCTCCTCCTTGACCCTTGTGGTGCATGGGGACACTAGAAAATGGACTTTCCTCGAGAATGAAGACCTTGCCAACTGTATAGCCAGAGCCACAGATAGATACCCCTGCTTTCTTTACTAACAGTTGCAATCTAGTCAGGGATAGCACCCAATGACTCTGAGATGTAGCCTCAAAAGTAAAAGCTCAATCAACAGAAGGCTATCTGGACCTGGGCATCCCCAATTGGCTACTACCCATATCTTACTAATTCTATCATTTCTTCCATATTTTGCTATTGGCTACTACCCATATCTTACTAATTCTATCATTTCTTCCATGTTTTGGTAATTTTGTCCAAAGATTCCTGGCTGATCAAATATTAGCCATTTCTCATGCAGCAGCCCTAGACCAGATTAAGACAAGGTTCTTCCCAGCAATATCGCCCACTGGACCTTGGATGGAGTGAGATTGAGAACTTGCAAAATTCTCTTCCCAAGAATGACCTGAGACCCACAAAACCCCCTTCCCTTTTCTTCTCTCCTCTACCCCACACAGACCCTATGTCAGCAGGTAGTAGCTGGGAAATACCATACCACCCTTCAACATTTGATGCCTCACCAAGGGTCTTAAATGATGGGCATCTGCATTGTTCTCATAAGCCCACAACTGCCTTCATGGCCCGCTGACCCACCCCACCCCCTGGGTCTTCAGGCCTTTCTGGAAGAGCACATTGCCCCTGGTGAGATTGTCTGGGGAAGCTGCTCGATTGTACAACCTAACATCTTCCTCACTTTACTATTCTTAGACCTCAGGCCGCTTTCCCTCCATGGTCCTGTATCTCTGACTCTGGTCATTGTTACTTGGTACCTCTCTTCAGCGATGCTTTGAGGTTGCTCTGATCTATGGACGCTTCTGTCTTCTTCCTTTCCTTTCATCTGCTTGATCTGGCCTAACATTTGGGATGGTCTTTTTTTCTTGTCTTCCCAAGCTCCTAGAACTGCTCACCTCCTTTGGTTGGTGGTCTCCATTGTCCATTTCTTTTCTGATTGGCTCTCCGGTATCCCTTCTTTCTGTCTACCATGGAAACATTTCTGAACAAGTTGAACTCCTCTTGATAATCTCAAGGTAACCCTTCCTATCTCAAGATTTCTTCTTCAGTTATATCCACAAAGTCTCTGGACCCTATAAGAGTTCTGTGAGTTCTAAACTAAAATATGTATGTCAAGGTGCGGGGATATGGATTAGGATTGGTGAGTAGATTTACAGTCGTACTCTATCTCTCACATTGAAGTGGGAAGCACTGTGTAAGATTGGTGTTAATTCTTTCTCAAATGCTTAATTGAACATCAAGTGCAAGAGCTTTGTATACAGGTTTTACTTTACTTTTCACTTTCCTTAACATATGTAGGGACCCATGGATTTTTCTGTTTTTCGTTTTTCCATCTTAATAGTTTGGAAAGGAAATTATTTTCCCCAAGGCATTGACTTTATTGACTTAAAGTTTTTTTATATTTGATTTAAAATTTTTAAAATTTAAATATTGATTTAAATTTTTTATAATATTTCTTCATTATCGCTAGAAGCTGTAATAGACATTCTTAAAAATCCTGATATTGTTAATTGTGGAGCCTTTAGTTCTTTTGTTCCATTTTGATAATGTTCACTATGTATTTATCAGTGTTACTGGTATTTTACAGACAATAACTTTTGCTTTTGCTGAGTCTCTCTTTCTCTGTCTTTCTGTGTCCTTCTTTTGCTTTGTCTGTCTCTTCCTGTGTCTCTACCTCTGCCTCTGTTTTCTTGTCTCTGTTTCTGCCTCTCTCTCTCATCTCCTTCCCTCTCCCAGCTGTCTTTTTTTCTCTTTATTTGACGCTGGAGATAATAAGATTCTATGTACGCTAGGCAAGCACTTTACATTGGGCTATAGGCCCAGCCTGATTGTATCAATATATTTACTTCCATTTTATTTATATGAAAACAAAGATAATTGATTTTAACTCTTTTCCTTTTAACACATTTATTTAATGCTATAACTTATCCTCTGGGTATGGTTTTAACTGCTGGTAGTGAATACCTGTTCCTCAGCAATTGTTTTGAATATAAGGTAGATTCTTTTTTTTATTTATTGGAAACACTCTCAGCCACTCATCATACAGTTTCTTCTTCTGTACTCTTTCCTCTTCCTTAATGTGGCTGGTTCCAATATCTTTGCTTTCTACAATTTTCTCTTAGTGACCAACTCCCTATATGCAGCCTTATCGACTAGCTCCACTGACCCTCATAGACATTACAGGGATGCAACATATTCTGACCGCCACAATAAGTAAGTGCCTGGAGCTCTTATGATAAACCCATGGACCTAATGAAAGTATTGGCTTACGGCTTTCTCCCTCTGGTTTTCTGTCTTTGTCTCTCTTGTCTTTCTGACTTTTTGTTCTGTCCTTCCACTTCCTTGTCACTCTGTTGCATGGTCTCCAAAGTAGCTAACTCCCCCTGCTTGACATATAAGCAACATACATACATACATATATATAATCAATGTAATGTAATATCTTCTAATCATTGAAGCAGCATTTGAACTTGAACATCATAAATTAAAACAATTATGCATTTACCATAATTCAGTACAATTAGTTAATTCAATTTAATAATTAATGGCATAATTTTATTTTATATTCAAACTTTTCTAAATACATTGAGTATAACCATCTTTTTTAGAAAGCAGAAAAAAATTCCTGTAAGAAAATCACAGATAACAGGAAAAAAAGAAAGTTAAAATACATTTTAGAGTGTCAAGGATTTGGTGCCACAGAACACCTTTTTGCAGACAGACATCCTACATCCTAGAGAGGGATGCCTGTTGGAAAATCATCATTTGAAAGGGGAATAGCATCAAGCACACACACACACACACACACACACACACACACACACACACGCATGCATGTATTTCTGGTTAACAGCATTGCAGGCAGAAGGCTGGACAGGAAGTTCCCTGAAGCAGGCTGTTTGTGACAGCCCTCAGGGAGACCAGCAGACCCAGGGTAGAAGGTATACCTGGCTATTCTGCTCTTCCTAGCTCAGCTTAAGCAAACAACTCTCCTCTAAACTCTAGAGGGGATCTTTGTTTCCCTGCTGTACATTCTTCCAGGTCCTTTTAGTGTTCTCTTCATAATCCTTCCTTCAATCTGTGATTATACAGTTATGGGATTATTTCCCTAGGAGGTGTATACCCTGAGAACCAAGTTCTAGTTGTCACCCTTTATAGCCCCAAATAGAGAATAGGATTTGCACTTTGTGCGGTCTCAAGAAACATTTGCTTTCTGATAGATTTGCTTGGAAAGGCTCAGGTCTACATGCATGAAAAGATAAATCCCTCTGACCAGTGAATAGAATTTTCCACTTAGGAACTCAAGATCTTTAAATTTTTTTCTAGGCTCTGCCTCCTGCAATTTTAGAATGGAAAGGAAATTAGGGATTTTGAAAAGCAGCATTGCAAACCTGTCCCAGTTTAGCTGCTTTCCAAGAATTCTTTGTAGAATTTAGCAGAAAAAAACATAATTAGTAAAATATTTTTTCTTGTAAATACACATATATATAGAAAGAGACACAGACATGTTTATATACATATGCATGTTTATATATATTTCAAAATTAATGTAAGAAGATAAGAAGACAGAAAATATGAAGACAGAAATTCTTGTTTTGGGTGATAATCTGTCTTTAACAAAAGCCATCATCTTACAAATACAGAATGTCACCCAGCATGAGCGCCACGACATAGGAGCTAGTCATAGATCAGATTAAACCTCTCTTCTCATGATTTCCCTTTATTTAATGCTGTGCCGATTAAGCTATAATCCTAAGAAAAATGTTTCTTTGTAACCTTGATTAAATGAGTATTTATACATCAAAAGTATGAATTGCTTTACATGACATGCCTTTTGTGTTCTATGAATAAAGTATAATTTTAAAAGTTTCTGTAGACTAAATATCATTGAAAAGTGCCAACCCTACTCACTTTTCAAATGAGGAGGTGGGGGCTCTGCACATGAAGCTCATTCCTCCACTCAACACAACTCCCTTTGCTGTAATTTTCTCCACATTTGCTCCCAGCCATGTTGTCGTGTCAATGTTTGTTTAAAAGTGCCATCTTTCCCACTTTATTGTTATCCACACCAGGAGAGGAATCGAGCAAAGAAGGGTCTTTGTTTCTCTAAATTACAGAATTGCCTCAGTCTTTAAAAACTTTGAGATGTAATTATATCTGAAATGAGATTAAAACTCCAGTACTACTTTGAACAAAGCCTAGCCCTCTGTCCCTGTGTATGTTATTTTAGATTTCGTTCTGTGGGAATAGCTTTTCAATATTGTTCTTAGAGACACATCATGGGCATTCCTGCATGCTCATATATAATACAGCTTCAGTAGTTTTATCATAGGGATGCATATAAGAATTGCATATATGTCAGGCACCAGTGACTCATGCCTGTAATCCTAGATAGTCAGGATGCTGAAAAATGAGGATCAAGGTTTTAAGCCAGCCAGGGCAGGAAAACTGTGATACTCTTATATCAGATTAACCACCAAAAAGCTGAAAATGGAGCTGTGCCTCAAGTAGTAAAGCGTTAGCTCAGGGACAATTCCCAGGCTCTGAGTTCTAGCTCTTGCAACAGCAAACACACACACACACACATGCACACACATCACATATGCACATATATATACACATAGAGTTATGTCTGCATACACAAATTTAGCATTTTTATAGGTGCATATTATTCAGGCATGATTATTTCCTTAAGATCAATCTCTAGAAATAGCAATCTCAAGATAAAAAGCAAAAAATGCAAAGAATAAGCAAATAGATCTTTGATACATATGGCCATAATACATTGTAAGGGTTGATTTCCTTGTAACTTGTGAATTTTGTATTAAATCATTCTGTTTTGAAAATCATGATAGTTTTCTAAGTAAAATCAAAATCACTGTTGTATATTCTTTGAACTTGCAAAATATTGAACTTCTAGAACCTTATTAGAGGGATACAGAAATATCTGCATTTATTTCTCTATATTCATGAGCTTCCTCAATTTTGTGATTGAGAATAAAGAAGCAGTACTAATTTAGTTGAGTCAAGCTTGCTAAGCTGCTGCGTGTTAACCCGTCCTTCTTTTTGGAATATACTTTCCATATTTGTATTCCGTGGTAGACTTGTAGTGTTGTCTAAGGAAGAATCACCATGTTACACTGCCTGATGAGAATGGTGCAGTGATGGTTCCCATGGGAGAAGTAATCAATAATACAGTTTTTAACAGTAAGTATGCAAAAGTCCAACTTGTCCATGTCATTCCTACTAGTTTGTAACGGTGCAGGCATGCAAGCATTGTGTTTTAAAGTTGTTCTGACATTTGGTGTGCCATCTTCAGAAATCTCTTGGTTTAGCTAGGCCTTCAGAGTATAGTGGTTTTAGACTTAGCTGTTTATTACACTATTTCAAGTATTATTTTTAAATTTAAATAACAATTTTAGCTAGTACATAGAAAACGTACAAATCATTCATCTTGATGGAGGTATTGTGATTTTTTTGGACATACTTAATGATTTTCAGTTGCATTCACATTGTCTTAAAAGACAGGACTTTATTCCTTTTAATGACTGAATAGTATTCCATTGTACATATGTACCATATTTGCTTCATCCATTCATTATTTGATACTTTGTTGACTACAATAAATGTGAATATACAGATGTCTTGATATATTGATATTGTTTCTAATGAATGTACAACTGTTTGTGAGATTTTTGGATCATATGGTAGTATTGATTTTAATTGGGGAGAGAGGAGTTGTACATCGATCTTGCCAAGTTGCATTCCCACAGCAGTGTCTAAGTGTCCCTTTTTCTTTTCACCCTAATTAGCCCCTGTTATTGTTTACCTTTTTGATAACAGCCATTCTTAATGGAGCAAAACTGAACAGAATGAAATAGTCTTACTGTATCTTCCCAGCTTAGGAAGTCTGTTACAGGTTCACATCTAATGATCTTACTTAGTCACCATTTTAGACCTCCAGTCTATACAATATGTTTAGCAGATATTAATTGCAACTCAATAATATTGACATTAATCATTTCATATTAATTAGTCAATTAGTGTTAATTGCACTGCTCTGTAGGTTTGGTAGGCCAGAAACAGTTCCTGCCTAGTGATTCCATTGCAGGGGAAGGAGGACATAACCAAATAATCTGGCATAATTCACCAAAGACAGGTGCAGGGATGGAAACTTACAGGACTGAGGAGAAAATGAAGTTTTCTCTGGTTCTCCTGAAAACCTAATGAAGCATTTCATTTGTGATTGAGAAAGAGGTATTCTAACTTCATCTTCTATGGTTTTATTGAACCTCTATGGGCTATTCAAGGAGGGTATCTTAAGTCAATCAACCAAACATCCTTTGGTTTCAATATCTTTCCTATTTATTTTGTGAAATTTTTGCTTGAGTATTATTAGTTGTAAGTCAATCTCCTTTTATGCTTTCTGTCACTTTTACATACATGGAGGACTCCCTGATTAGATAAGATGCATGGCATGAAAGACATTTCCTCACCTGATTCTATGCACAGCCTTTCTGAACTTTCCCTCACAACCTCCTTCTATCCTGGGCAATCTGCTATTGGAACATTATCAGCTCCTCTTCTTTCTGGTCAGAAAGCCAGACCATTGGCTTCCCTCAACCATGTAATTCTCAATAATCCACTCTCTGCATATAAGAAGTAGCCCCGGGACTTGGGGGAGGCAGAAGGAAAGAGGCAGCTAGATCCAGAATCGCAGATAGCAATGCATTGAGTACTTATTCTTGAGATAGTTTGGGTGAGAAAGAAGGGTATATATTGGTTAGAACAGAAGTGACTTCATCCACGCCAGAATGTGTCTAGTTTGTCTTAATGTCCAAGAGTTACACACATTTGTGGCTCCAGGATCCAGGTTAAAGTGTCACATGTCTCTCTAATGGTCTTATCCACTTATAATTTGTGCAGCAGAAATTAGCTAGAGAGCTGCGTGCAGCCGCACCTTAAAGATGGCGCCAGTTTCCGCCCTCCGCCTTCCCGATGGCGAGTGCTCTCTGTGGTAAACAACTCCTTA